>NC_092412.1:2895674-3135674 GCF_040894005.1 Engystomops pustulosus
GGTGGAGTGCAGAGTCTCCTGGCTTGTGATTGGCTCTGTTTCTGCCATTTTCTCGAGCGGGCGAAGTATTCGTCCAAGCAACGAGCAGTTTCGAGTACGCTAATGCTCCAACCAGCATCAAGCTCGGACGAGTATGTTCGCTCATCTCTAGTGATAATACAAGACAAAATCTGCATAAATATATGTGTTTATTGCTGTTTTTATGCATATATATAGTAACTTTGTCGGTTTCTTCTCTTCTCTCTTCTGCAGGGCCCACACAAATGACTTCAATACGTGAGCAGATAGGATTCATAAATTTAGTGACACCTTCGCTATATACAATGGATGGACTGTATCTCTCCGAGGTCAAGATATTTACTCACCAAGTTTCTATCACCACCTTCTGCACCCCACTAATTATATGTATGAGAAAAAATATTTTTTGTATGAATTGTTTGCATGAATTTTTTAATTGTATGTCTTTATGTCCACACATATATTTATGCAGATTGTGTCTTGTATCATCACTTGTAAGAACATTTTGGATCTTTTCTATGCCTGGCATTCACTTTACTTTCAATCTTATTCCTTCTGAGTAATTCTTTTCCCCAACGTGTCCCGGCTATACAGCATGGCATCCAAGTCATCATGTTATCACACATTTGTAAACATTTGTAAACAATTGTTAACTTTTTTTTATGTAGGTTTTGTTCAAACCACACGTAATAACCAACACTTCTGTACACTTATTTTTGGGCATGTGCAATATGTGACCTGTGTGGATCATTCATTCCTTTTCTACTAAATTGTAACAACACATCCTTCTATATGTATTCCCCTATGTTATATACTGTTATAGCGTTGAAATATACACACTTCATCAATATCTTATTTATTCCAGTCCTGCAATCCACCCACATTACCACAGTCCAGGTGATGTTGTACATCTTATACTATATGCGCTGCGTGCGCATGCGCAGGGAGACCGGTGAACGGACCGGCGTTGTCGCACAGCGCTTGGCATCTCGTGACCATGGCAACCCCATGCTCGCGAGATCTCGGGCGCACGCGAGACTTCCGGTTCCGGGATCCGGATCTTGTCCTGATTGACATGCGCCAAGAAGCAGCAGCAGTTCCTTTAACCTGAGAAGTAACACCTGGCAGGGAGCTGTCTGATTGGTTGGTTACATACACTTATACCACATCCGGTCAGCCTCACATCACCCCCAGATGAAGGCCTGACAGCTGAAACGTGCGTCGGGGTCAGCGTGGAGTCCAGCTGCACTACGTCTGAGGACAATCTGACTCTTTTAACCCTATAAGAATCCCTCTTTCTATGGGCACTTGCATTGTTTCTTGAGATATGTCTGATGGGGATCAGTCTCCACATTAGGCGCTCGCTGTCCATCTCCCAGGTGCGCTTACACAATACTCCTATGGTGTTCTTACTGCCACGGTGCTAAATATTACACACAATGTCAGCCCACGCTGTCTAGTGCTGGTTTGGTTTCACCCTCTACACAGACTGCTCCCCCATTACACAGACTGCTCACCCCGTACACAGACTGCTCTCCCCGTACACTGACTGCTCACCCCGTACACTGACTGCTCACCCCGAACACTGACTGCTCACCCCGTACACTGACTGCTCACCCCGTACACTGACTGCTCACCCCCTACACAGACTGCTCACCCCGTACACTGACTGCTCTCCCCGTACACTGACTGCTCACCCCGTACACTGACTGCTCACCCCGTACACTGACTGCTCACCCTCTACACAGACTACTCACCCTCTACACAGACTACTCACCCTCTACACAGACTACTCACCCTCTACACAGACTGCTCACCCTCTACACAGACTGCTCACCCTCTACACAGACTGCTCACCCTCTACACTGACTGCTCACCCTCTACACAGACTGCTCACCCTCTACACTGACTGCTCACCCCGTACACAGACTACTCACCCCTCTACACAGACTACTCACCCTCTATACAGACTACTCACCCTCTACACAGACTACTCACCCTCTACACAGACTACTCACCCTGTACACAGACTGCTCTCCCCGTACACTGACTGCTCACCCCGTACACTGACTGCTCACCCCGTACACAGACTGCTCACCCCGTACACTGACTGCTCACCCCGTACACTGACTGCTCACCCTCTACACAGACTACTCACCCTCTACACAGACTACTCACCCTCTACACAGACTACTCACCCTCTACACAGACTGCTCACCCTCTACACAGACTGCTCACCCTCTACACAGACTGCTCACCCTCTACACTGACTGCTCACCCTCTACACAGACTGCTCACCCTCTACACTGACTGCTCACCCCGTACACAGACTACTCACCCCTCTACACAGACTACTCACCCTCTATACAGACTACTCACCCTCTACACAGACTACTCACCCCCTACACAGACTACTCACCCTCTACACAGACTACTCACCCTGTACACAGACTGCTCTCCCCGTACACTGACTGCTCACCCCGTACACTGACTGCTCACCCCGTACACTGACTGCTCACCCCGTACACAGACTGCTCTCCCCGTACACTGACTGCTCACCCCGTACACTGACTGCTCACCCTCTACACAGACTACTCACCCTCTACACAGACTACTCACCCTCTACACAGACTACTCACCCTCTACACAGACTGCTCACCCTCTACACAGACTGCTCACCCTCTACACTGACTGCTCACCCTCTACACTGACTGCTCACCCCGTACACAGACTACTCACCCCTCTACACAGACTACTCACCCTCTACACACACTACTCACCCTGTACACAGACTGCTCACCCTCTACACAGACTGCTCACCCTCTACACAGACTGCTCACCCTCTACACAGACTACTCACCCTGTACACAGACTACTCACCCTGTACACAGACTGCTCACCCTCTACACAGACTACTCACCCTCTACACAGACTACTCACCCTCTACACAGACTACTCACCCTGTACACAAACTACTCACCCTGTACACAGACTACTCACCCTCTACACAGACTACTCACCCTCTATACAGACTACTCACCCTATACACTGACTACTCACCCTCTACACAGACTGCTCACCCCGTACACTGACTACTCACCCCCTACACAGACTACTCACCCTGTACACAGACTGCTCACCCTCTACACAGACTGCTCACCCTCTACACAGACTGCTCACCCTCTACACAGACTACTCACCCTGTACACAGACTACTCACCCTGTACACAGACTGCTCACCCTCTACACAGACTACTCACCCTCTACACAGACTACTCACCCTCTACACAGACTACTCACCCTCTACACAGACTACTCACCCTCTACACAGACTACTCACCCTCTACACAGACTACTCACCCTCTATACAGACTACTCACCCTCTATACAGACTACTCACCCTATACACTGACTACTCACCCTCTACACAGACTACTCACCCTCTACACAGACTACTCACCCTCTACACAGACTACTCACCCTCTACACAGACTACTCACCCCGTACACAGACTACTCACCCTCTACACAGACTACTCACCCTCTATACAGACTACCCACCCCGTACACAGACTACTCACCCTCTACACAGACTACTCACCCTCTATACAGACTACTCACCCCGTACACAGACTCCTCACCCTCTACACAGACTACTCACCCTCTACACAGACTACTCACCCTCTATACAGACTACTCACCCTCTACACAGACTACTCACCCCCTACACAGACTGCTCACCCCCTACACAGACTACTCACCCCCTACACAGACTACTCACCCTCTACACAGACTGCTCACCCTCTACACAGACTGCTCACCCTCTACACAGACTGCTCACCCTCTACACAGACTACTCACCCTCTACACAGACTACTCACCCTCTATACAGACTACTCACCCTCTACACAGACTACTCACCCTCTACACAGACTACTCACCCTCTACACAGACTACTCACCCTCTATACAGACTACTCACCCTCTACACAGACTACTCACCCTCTACACAGACTACTCACCCTCTACACAGACTACTCACCCTCTACACAGACTGCTCACCCTCTACACAGACTGCTCACCCTCTACACTGACTGCTCACCCTCTACACTGACTGCTCACCCCGTACACAGACTACTCACCCCTCTACACAGACTACTCACCCTCTACACACACTACTCACCCTGTGCACAGACTGCTCACCCTCTACACAGACTGCTCACCCTCTACACAGACTGCTCACCCCCTACACAGACTGCTCACCCTCTACACAGACTACTCACCCTCTACACAGACTGCTCACCCTCTACACAGACTACTCACCCTGTACACAGACTACTCACCCTGTACACAGACTGCTCACCCTCTACACAGACTACTCACCCTCTACACAGACTACTCACCCTCTACACAGACTACTCACCCTCTACACAGATTACTCACCCTCTACACAGACTACTCACCCTCTATACAGACTACTCACCCTATACACTGACTACTCACCCTCTACACAGACTGCTCACCCCGTACACTGACTACTCACCCCCTACACAGACTACTCACCCTGTACACAGACTGCTCACCCTCTACACAGACTACTCACCCCCTACACAGACTACTCACCCCCTACACAGACTGCTCACCCCCTACACAGACTGCTCACCCTCTACACAGACTGCTCACCCTCTACACAGACTACTCACCCTGTACACAGACTACTCACCCTGTACACAGACTGCTCACCCTCTACACAGACTACTCACCCTCTACACAGACTACTCACCCTCTACACAGACTACTCACCCTCTATACAGACTACTCACCCTATACACTGACTACTCACCCTCTACACAGACTACTCACCCTCTACACAGACTACTCACCCTCTACACAGACTACTCACCCTCTACACAGACTACTCACCCTCTATACAGACTACTCACCCCGTACACAGACTACTCACCCTCTACACAGACTACTCACCCTCTACACAGACTACTCACCCCGTACACAGACTACTCACCCTCTATACAGACTACTCACCCTCTACACAGACTACTCACCCCCTACACAGACTGCTCACCCCCTATACAGACTACTCACCCCCTACACAGACTACTCACCCTCTACACAGACTACTCACCCTCTACACAGACTACTCACCCTCTACACAGACTACTCACCCTCTATACAGACTACTCACCCTCTATACAGACTACTCACCCTATACACTGACTACTCACCCTCTACACAGACTACTCACCCTCTACACAGACTACTCACCCTCTACACAGACTACTCACCCTCTACACAGACTACTCACCCTCTACACAGACTGCTCACCCCGTACACTGACTACTCACCCCCTACACAGACTACTCACCCTGTACACAGACTGCTCACCCTCTACACAGACTGCTCACCCTCTACACAGACTACTCACCCTGTACACAGACTACTCACCCTGTACACAGACTGCTCACCCTCTACACAGACTACTCACCCTCTACACAGACTACTCACCCTCTACACAGACTACTCACCCTCTATACAGACTACTCACCCTATACACTGACTACTCACCCTCTACACAGACTACTCACCCTCTACACAGACTACTCACCCTCTATACAGACTACTCACCCTATACACTGACTACTCACCCCGTACACAGACTACTCACCCTCTACACAGACTACTCACCCTCTACACAGACTACTCACCCTCTATACAGACTACTCACCCCGTACACAGACTACTCACCCTCTACACAGACTACTCACCCTCTATACAGACTACTCACCCCGTACACAGACTCCTCACCCTCTACACAGACTACTCACCCTCTACACAGACTACTCACCCTCTATACAGACTGCTCACCCTCTACACAGACTACTCACCCTCTACACAGACTACTCACCCTCTATACAGACTACTCTCCCTCTATACAGACTACTCACCCCGTACACAGACTACTCACCCTCTATACAGACTACTCACCCTCTACACAGACTGCTCACCCTCTATACAGACTACTCACCCTCTATACAGACTACTCACCCCCTACACAGACTGCTCACCCCCTACACAGACTACTCACCCCCTACACAGACTACTCACCCTCTACACAGACTACTCACCCTCTACACAGACTACTCACCCTCTACACAGACTACTCACCCTCTACACAGACTACTAACCCTCTACACAGACTACTCACCCTCTATACAGACTACTCACCCTCTACACAGACTACTCACCCTCTACACAGACTACTCACCCTCTACACAGACTGCTCACCCTATACACTGACTACTCACCCTCTATACAGACTACTCACCCTCTACACAGACTACTCACCCTCTATACAGACTACTCACCCTCTACACAGACTACTCACCCTCTATACAGACTACTCACCCTCTATACAGACTACTCACCCTCTACACAGACTACGCACCCTCTACACAGACTGCTCACCCTCTACACAGACTACTCACCCTCTATACAGACTACTCACCCTCTACACAGACTGCTCACCCTATATAATGACTACTCACCCTCTATACAGACTACTCACCCTCTACACAGACTACTCACCCTCTACACAGACTGCTCACCCTCTACACAGACTGCTCACCCTCTACACAGACTACTCACCCTCTACACAGACTACTCACCCTCTACACAGACTACTCACCCTGTACACAGACTGCTCACCCTCTACACAGACTGCTCACCCTCTACACAGACTACTCACCCTCTATACAGACTACTCACCCTCTACACAGACTACTCACCCTCTACACAGACTACTCACCCTGTACACAGACTACTCACCCTCTATACAGACTACTCACCCTCTACACAGACTGCTCACCCTCTATACAGACTACTCACCCCGTACACAGACTACTCACCCCGTACACTGACTGCTCACCCTCTACACAGACTACTCACCCTCTACACAGACTACTCACCCTGTACACAGACTGCTCACCCTGTACACAGACTACTCACCCTCTATACAGACTACTCACCCTCTACACAGACTACTCACCCCCTACACAGACTACTCACCCTTTACACAGACTACTCACCCTCTACACAGACTACTCACCCTCTATACAGACTACTCACCCTCTACACAGACTACTCACCCTCTACACAGACTACTCACCCTCTATACAGACTACTCACCCCGTACACAGACTACTCACCCTCTATACAGACTACTCACCCTATACACTGACTACTCACCCTCTACACAGACTACTCACCCTCTACACAGTCTACTCACCCTCTACATAGACTACTCACCCTCTACACAGACTACTCACCCTCTACACAGACTACTCACCCTCTACACAGACTACTCACCCTCTATACAGACTACTCACCCTCTACACAGACTACTCACCCTGTACACAGACTGCTCACCCTCTACACAGACTACTCACCCTCTACACAGACTACTCACCCTCTAAACAGACTACTCACCCTCTACACAGACTACTCACCCTCTATACAGACTACTCACCCTCTATACAGACTACTCACCCTCTACACAGACTACTCACCCTCTACACAGACTACTCACCCCCTACACAGACTACTCACCCTCTACACAGACTACTCACCCTCTACACAGACTACTCACCCTCTACACAGACTACTCACCCTCTATACAGACTACTCACCCTCTACACAGACTACTCACCCTGTACACAGACTACTCACCCTCTATACAGACTACTCACCCTCTATACAGACTACTCACCCTCTACACAGACTACTCACCCTCTACACAGACTACTCACCCTCTACACAGACTGCTCACCCTCTACACAGACTACTCACCCTCTACACAGACTACTCACCCTCTATACAGACTACTCACCCTCTATACAGACTACTCACCCTCTACACAGACTACTCACCCCCTACACAGACTACTCACCCTCTACACAGACTGCTCACCCTCTACACAGACTACTCACCCTCTACACACACTACTCACCCTCTACACAGACTACTCACCCTCTACACAGACTACTCACCCTCTACACAGACTGCTCACCCTCTACACAGACTACTCACCCCGTACACAGACTGCTCACCCCGTACACTGACTGCTCACCCCGTACACTGACTGCTCACCCCATACACTGACTGCTCACCCCGTACACTGACTGCTCACCCCGTACACTGACTGCTCACCTTCTATACAGACTGCTCACCCTCTATACAGACTGCTCACCCTCTACACAGACTGCTCACCCTCTACACAGACTACTCACCCTCTACACAGACTACTCACCCTCTATACAGACTACTCACCCTCTACACAGACTACTCACCCTCTACACAGACTACTCACCCTCTATACAGACTACTCACCCTCTACACAGACTACTCACCCTCTACACTGACTACTCACCCTCTACACAGACTACTCACCCTCTACACAGACTACTCACCCTCTACATAGACTACTCACCCTCTATACAGACTACGCACCCTCTACACAGACTACTCACCCTCTACACAGACTACTCACCCTCTACACAGACTGCTCACCCTATACACAGACTACTCACCCTCTATACAGACTACTCACCCTCTACACAGACTACTCACCCTCTACACAGACTGCTCACCCTCTATACAGACTACTCACCCTCTACACAGACTACTCACCCTCTACACAGACTACTCACCCTCTATACAGACTACTCACCCTCTACACAGACTACTCACCCTCTACACTGACTACTCACCCTCTACACAGACTACTCACCCTCTACACAGACTACTCACCCTCTACATAGACTACTCACCCTCTATACAGACTACGCACCCTCTACACAGACTACTCACCCTCTACACAGACTACTCACCCTCTACACAGACTGCTCACCCTATACACAGACTACTCACCCTCTATACAGACTACTCACCCTCTACACAGACTACTCACCCCGTACACAGACTACTCACCCTCTACACAGACTGCTCACCCTCTACACAGACTACTCACCCTCTACACAGTCTACTCACCCTCTACACAGACTACTCACCCTCTATACAGACTACTCACCCTCTACACAGACTACTCACCCTCTACACAGACTGCTCACCCTATACACTGACTACTCACCCTCTATACAGACTACTCACCCTCTACACAGACTACTCACCCTCTATACAGACTACTCACCCTCTACACAGACTACTCACCCTCTACACAGACTACTCACCCTCTACACAGACTACTCACCCTCTATACAGACTACTCACCCTCTACACAGACTGCTCACCCTCTACACAGACTGCTCACCCTCTACACAGACTACTCACCCCGTACACTGACTGCTCACCCCGTACACTGACTGCTCACCCCGTACACTGACTGCTCACCCCGTACACTGACTGCTCACCCCGTACACTGACTGCTCACCCCGTACACTGACTGCTCACCCCGTACACTGACTGCTCACCCCGTACACTGACTGCTCACCCCGTACACTGACTGCTCACCCCGTACACTGACTGCTCACCCCGTACACTGACTGCTCACCCCGTACACTGACTGCTCACCCCGTACACTGACTGCTCACCCTCTATACAGACTGCTCACCCTCTATACAGACTGCTCACCCTCTATACAGACTGCTCACCCTCTATACAGACTGCTCACCCTCTATACAGACTACTCACCCTCTACACTGGCTGCTCGCCCTGTACACTGGCTGCTCACCCTCTATACAGACTGCTCACCCTCTATACAGACTACTCACCCTCTACACTGGCTGCTCGCCCTGTACACTGGCTGCTCGCCCTCTACACTGGCTACTCGCCCTCTACACTGGCTACTCGCCCTCTACACTGGCTACTCGCCCCTTACTGTCCTTCCCTTACAGGGATCAATACTGTGAATCCTTTCCTCACCTGTTGCCCCAGTTCCTGGCAGCCTCGGGGCGTCTCATCTGCCCCCATTCTGAATCTTCTGTCTTGTCTATGATTCAGGAGTGGACACGGGTTGTAGAGGTAAAGGTCACACCCAAGGCCTGGAGTTTGGGGGGTCCCAAGTTTACTCCCCCACATGATAAGATCATAACATTATGGCCCCATTATGTGTGATTATTGCTGGGTCTAGTGGTTCTGTCCCATTCTGGCCCCATTATGTGTGATTATTGCTGGGGCCGGGTCTAGTGGTTCTGTCCCATTCTGGCCCCATTATGTGTGATTATTGCTGGGGCCGGGTCTAGTGGTTCTGTCCCATTCTCTCGCAGCAGCGGATGATGATGTCTCCTGGAGATGGAGAACGCGTGTCCTTATGTAGAGCGCATTCTACACTACAACTGTTATTGGTCTGTAACTCAAAGACATGACCAGGATAGGGCTGAGTCATAGGAACGGCTCACAGAGCAGAAAAGGAACCCTCCGTAACCAAAACTAAATAAAACACACGCATTTTATTGTTGGAAAAGTGCTGGTCACAGCTTTATTTATTCTTTGGAAATCTGTAAAATATAAACTTTATTAAACATATATTAACAATTGCAAAATATGATGAATACATTAAACATCAAATCTTTTAGTGGCCGAGTACTTGACAACCGAGCAGAAAACTGTTTGTCCAATATGACAACCAACTTAGTCCGGTGTAACCGTTAAGTAAAAAAATATCATTGCTCAGAACTCACGCTCAGCGTGTAAACAACCACACCTACCAATCCACAAGCCGCACACCAACCTGGCAAGTGACGAGGGCAGAATGTGGCAAATATCAAAAGAATCCAGCTCCTGAGGTCAAACTCTCACGGAGACTGCAATTCAATTCTCCAAATTCCAGGACTTTATCCCAAATGATGCAATCAATTTACCAAAATATAAATTATCTGTTGCCAAGCACCCGCCACAGCACAGCGTCTTGACTCCTCAAGACGCCGTGCACCGCCACACCCTCCAACCAAAACCGACCACCTCAGACAGACCATAATTAAAAACATCCAAACCAAGATCCGTCAAGTGCACACCATCCTTACCCGTGTAGCTGCGATCAGCTTCCAACAAACCATGCCGCACAACCAAACCTCCATTCAAACGGATGAATTTACCAAAACACTTATTTATCTTCACTCGAGACCGATTCAGTGCCGCCACTGAAACTGCGTTCCTCCACCGCTCCCTTCTCACCATCTCGAACCAAATCAACAACACATCCGGATACTCACTCATCAACCACAACACGTCTCTCTTCATCGCCTTAATCAATGGACGCATAGGAAAACTCCCGATGTCATTGCCCCCGGCATGGATCAACAAGACATCCGGAGCGCCCCATCTTTCAATTGCCATATGCAACTTCGCACGCACCGCTTCCCACTTAAGCCCCCTATAGCCAAGCCAACGCACACTTACCAAATTTCCATCGAGCTCAAGAAACCTACCACCCAAACGTAGTTGAGCCCTCTTTTCCGCCCAATGAATAAAAGAGTGTCCGAAAATCCAGATGACACATCTTTTAAAACCTATCAAAAAATAAACAAGCGTAACAGCCAAACCGCGCACCACTCCCCCTTTTCCCAACGCTCAACACTAAAACGCTCCAAAGGCAACAACGTAAAAATGTCCAGATTCTCCCTTTTCCATATTTTATCCTTCACTTCTTGTTTTAAATGACCCCCAAGAGGCCCATCAAAACAAATGTACAAGTTACCCAACGCCGCGTCCGAAACCGGCAACAATTTGGACGCATCATCTGACTTGCTCGCCGGAGCTTTTGCCCCACTCACTGCCACCACCGCACTCTCTAATCCATTGCCCGTCACTGACCCTGTGCTAGCTGACCCCACTGAATTTCCACCTGCCCCTGCGTTAGTCGTCGCCCCAGCACCCCAGGCCGATACTGGCCCCCCCATGCTGTGACCCCATAGCCCTCTCAAAAAATGACATCAAACGATACACCCCCTGCATAAACTCCTGAAGAGGCCCTACACTAGCAACAGCCCCTGCATCAGAAGTATTAGTGGCTATTATCACTGGAGTGTTATGTGTGTTTGTATGTAGTTGTGCATGTGTAGCTGTGGACGTACCTGTTATTGTGACGCCGCTGCCTCCTGCCGTCGGCCCGGCCTCGCCGGGACCTGCAACGAGCCCCTGGCCCGAGGGCACTGCTCCCACCGATGAAATCCCTCCTGGAGCCACTGACGGCACCGCAACCGCTGATCCTGCTGACGGCGACACCACGGGACCCCCTCCTGTCGCGGCCAGTCCTAGCGCGCGACGCACTGTGTCCAGCATAGCCGCCTCAGCGCCACTCTGCATCTGGTAAGGAAAAAAGACAGAAGAAACACCACGAACACAACCAGCATCGCCTAACCACTGTGCGCCTTGCACCATCCCCCCACCCATGCTGCTGTCAGGAGGCCCCATGAAGTGCTGCATCCCCACAGCAGCCCTATCACTAGCTCCACCGATCCAGCTAACATCTCTGCTGCCCCTGGAAGGAGGATTCATGCCTCCATCCACTGCGCCATGCTGCTGCTGTGCCCCTCCACGTGTCCTGGGTGAAGGGAGGACCTGACCCCCCCCACCCGCTGCCACCGCGCGTGAGGCCCCGGCCGCATCCAGAACCTCGACCGTGGCCTCCTCCCCACCACTCCCATCGCTGCCTGGGCTGCTGGGGGCATCCTCCTCCCAGCCCCCGCTCTCTCGCTGCCGCTAGCCGCCGCCGCCCGGCCCGGCGCACGGCTGACGCTCACCGCTCCAGCTGGTCCCTGGCAAGCGTCGCGTCTGGGCTGGCTCCTCCCCTCGGCTCCCGTCGACTTCCGGTTCCGGACTTCCAGCCAGCGCTGCTCCGCCCACCTCCAGGTCCGCCGCCATCTTGTGTCCTCCACGCGCCGCCGTCATCTTGCGCCTTCCACCGCCGGAGGACCTCGAACTCCCTGTCGTCCTCAGACTCCGCACACCGGCCCCTCCATCGTCCTCCGATGACGCCACCGACATCCTCCTCCGATGACGCCACCGACATCCTCCGGCTCCTCTTCCTGCTGGAACCGCGGACCACCTCTGCATCGCCGGACTCTCCAGGTGAGCCAAAAACGTCGCTTCTCCCGGCCCTTGCAGGTGATCCAGAAGGGCTCAACCTCTCCGGGGGCCTTGCTCTAGATGACCTGGCCGACCGCCGGGTCCCGCCGTCATCTCCCAAGGTAAAGGTGGTCATTTGTTCCCGCATCCATGCGGCACAACTGGTCTCCGCTTGCGCCCGCATCTGGGTCAAAAAAGCCTCCAACTCCGCCATCCACAGCCCCGGCACAAAACAACCCCCAAAAAAAACGCCGAAAAATTGCAGGCCTACTGGACCGGCACCACCTCTCCTTACAATTTTCTCCAGCCAAAAGATGGCGTGCCCTTCCTGGCATCCCTTATAATCCCTCTAAAGTCTCCAACCCCCAACTAAGACCACCTATCACCTCTCTTAAAGTTCAACCCCCCAACTCTAAAACCACCCGCCTTTTCCTGCCCTCCCATCCCATCCTGTCATGGTCGTATTCCGCCCACTTCCAGCTATCTCCATGCTAACATGAACACAACGCGGGGGCATTGTTACCCACCTTCCCTCTGATGAGCCCGGGGAGAAGCACAGCGATGGCTAATAGTCTACCGGGAATCTAATAAGACACTTCATACAGAGTCTGGATGCAAGTGAAAGATTAGGGACATGGGGTAGGTGCACGACTGGCAGGAGGCAAGAGAAGGACAAGTAATGGGCAGACTGGGGGCAGGGGGTAGGTGCCGGACTGGCAGGAGGCAAGAGAAGGACAAGTAATGGGCAGACTGGGGGCAGGGGGTAGGTGCAGGGTAGGTGCCGGACTGGCAGGAGGCAAGAGAAGGACAAGTAATGGGCAGGCTGGGGCAGGGGGTAGGTGCAGGACTGGCAGGAGGCAAGAGAAGGACAAGTAATGGGCAGGCTGGGGGCATGGGGTAGGTGCAGGGTAGGTGCCGGACTGGCAGGAGGCAAGGGACAAGTAATGGGCAGGCTGGGGGCAGGGGGTAGGTGCAGGACTGGCAGGAGGCAAGACAAGGACAAGTAATGGGCAGGCTGAGGACGTGGAGGTAGGTTCAGGGTAGGTGCAGGACTGGCAGGAGGCAAGACAAGGACAAGTAATGGGCAGGCTGGGGGCAGGGGGTAGGTGCAGGACTGGCAGGAGGCAAGACAAGGACAAGTAATGGGCAGGCTGGGGGCAGGGGGTAGGTGCCGGACTGGCAGGAGGCAAGACAAGGACAAGTAATGGGCAGGCTGGGGGCAGGGGGTAGGTGCAGGACTGGCAGGAGGCAAGACAAGGACAAGTAATGGGCAGGCTGGAGGCAGGGGGTAGGTGCAGGACTGGCAGGAGGCAAGACAAGGACAAGTAATGGGCAGGCTGGGGGCAGGGGGTAGGTGCCGGACTGGCAGGAGGCAAGACAAGGACAAGTAATGAGCAGGCTGGGGGCAGGGGGTAGGTGCAGGGTAGGTGCAGGACTGGCAGGAGGCAAGAGAAGAATAAGTAAGAGGCAGGAAGAAAATCATGAGCTCTCCAGTCTCCGGCCTGATCCACAAAATTGTGATAGATGCCGAGCAAACATCTGCAGAACATTCGCTATGTCAGATAAGGCGCAGGGACTCAAATCCACTAAGCGCTGGACTTTTGCTTCCACCTAAAAAAGTCGCAAATTAGAGACAAATTTACTAAATGCGCCAAATAAACCCTCAAAAATGGTCTAAAAAAACTGATCAGTGACCCCCTTAGTGTCCAAGTGCAGAATAGATATTTCAACCATCCTCAGCGCGATTGTGCTGACCAAATGTTCACAAGTTACCAGTAGGGAGCAGGGAATGAGTCAGCGTTGTCCTTCTGTTCTCCCCAGATGCCTCTGCTGCCCACGGACATCTCTGTCCTCATCCGAAGCTTCTGTGCCCCTACAGGCAGCCCTGACCTCACCCGACCCCGTTATTCCTCTGTGATGGTCATCTTCCATGAGATAGGACCCGGACCTCCCATCATTCTATCCTCTACCTGATGACATTTGGCCACCACTAAAGAGCGCGTTTCATGCGCGATCATTGCCGCCAGGAGCCTTCGGAGCTCGGTGCAATCTGCTCTGAGATGATCCATGGTGGATATCGTCCTCTTTATTGGACTTGTTGTCGCCTCTTCTTCGTCAGTCCCATCTCTCAGGTGATCGATCTCATTACTCGTCTCCAGAACATGAAGTGACATCGTCCATAATTAATCCCATCCTTCCAGGTAGATGACGGAAGATAAACAGTGTCGCAGTATTCCGGAACACTCCTTATGTCTAATCTGAGACGCCGCTAATGACTTGATTTCTAGGGTGAGAGGAGCGTCCATCTGCTTCCTCATCTCTGCTTGTCCCCAGGGGTGACAGAACAATTAGGAGGACGGGTGGAAATGTCCCCCCGGCTGCGGAGCATTCGCCTCACACAATTACTGGTCATTGGCTGCTCTTTTCTCTGCAGCCACTAATCACCGGCAGAGACTTCTGCTCCTGCTCCTGAGGGTGCACCCGTAGGACCTTCCATGTGGCGGAGACACCATGTTATGTACTGATTTCTCCATCTTTCTTCCCCATAGTTAGATACAGGAGCAGTGAGATACAGACAGAGGCTGCTGGAGATAATAGGAAGTTTCTATCTCACCCCAAGTGCTTTATTCCCATCAGTGCAGGTCAGTAGTTCTCTATAATGTCCTTTAGGACCCTGATGTGTTTGTGTATATAGTGAGTGTGTACATGTGAATATATATAGGAGTGTGCGACAACAGCGCGCAGGGACACGGAGCCGAAGCAAGAAAGAAGAGGACCTGCGGGGGGCGTCAGAAAGGTGAGTACAGAGGTTGTTTTTTTTTCTTATAGGCTGGGCTTACCCTGGGCAGGGGATGCTGCTATATACTAATAGATGGGGCTCGCTATATACTAGGGGGCAGGGGATGCTGCTATATAAAAGGGGGCAGTGGCTGGCTGACTATATCCTGGGGCAGGGGCTCTCTATTTACTAGGGGGGAGTGCTGCAGGCTATATACCTGGGGGAATGGGCTGGCTGGAAATATACTAGGGGCATGGGATTCTGGCTATATACTAATAGATGGGGCTCGCTATATACTAGGGGGCAGGGGCTGAGGCTATATAATGGGGGGCAGTGGCTGGCTGACTATATCCTGGGGCAGGGGCTCTCTATTTACTAGGGGGGAGTGCTGCAGGCTATATACCTGGGGGAATGGGCTGGCTGGAAATATACTAGGGGCATGGGATTCTGGCTATATACTAATAGATGGGGCTCGCTATATACTAGGGGGCAGGGGCTGAGGCTATATAATGGGGGGCAGTGGCTGGCTGACTATATCCTGGGGCAGGGGCTCTCTATTTACTAGGGGGGAGTGCTGCAGGCTATATACCTGGGGGAATGGGCTGGCTGGCAATATACTAGGGGCATGGGATTCTGGCTATATACTAATAGATGGGGCTCGCTATATACTAGGGGGCAGGGGCTGAGGCTATATAATGGGGGGCAGTGGCTGGCTGACTATATTCTGGGGCAGGGGCTCTCTATATACTAGGGGATGTGCTGCAGGCTATATATGTGGGGGGATGGGCTGGCTGACTATATACTACTGGACATGGGATGCTGGCTATATACTAAGGGACGGGGCTTGCTATATACTAGGGGATGGGGCTGCTGGCTATATACCTGGGGGGAAGGGGCTGCAATCTATATAATGTGGCGGCAGGGGCTGCTGGCTATATACCTGGGGGGAATTGGCTGCTAGGTATATACCTGGGGGAATGGGCTGCTGGCTATTTACTACTTGATGGGGTTTGCTATATGCGAGGGGGCAGGGGGCTGGAGGCTATATACTGGGGGGAATGTGCTGGCTGGCTTTATACTGGGGGCATGGGCTTGCTATATAATGGTGGGCATGGGCTGGTGGGCTATATACTGGGGTGCATGGGTTGGCTATACACTGGGGTCATGGGCTGACTATATACTTGGGGTAGGGGACTGAATGGCTATATACTGGGGGGCAGAGGATGGCTATATACTGGGGGCAGGGGATGGCTATATAAAAGGGCACAGTGGCTGGCTGACTATATCCTGGGGCAGGGGCTCTCTATATACTAGGGGAAGTGCTGCAGGCTATATACCTGGGGGAATGGGCTGGCAGGTTATATACTGGGGGGCAGGGGCTGGCTATATACTGGGGGCATGGGCTGGCAGGCTATATACTGGGGGGCAGTGGATGGCTATATACTTGGGGGCATGGGCTAGCTATACACTGAGGGCATGGGCTGCCTATATACTGAAGGTAGGGGACTGTATGGCTATATACTGGGGTTATGGGGTGGCTATACACTGGGGAGCAGGGGCTGGCTATATACTGGGGGTAGGGGCTGGCTATACACTGGGGACAGGGGATGGCTATATACTTGGGGCAGGGGAAGGCTATATACATGGGCTGGCTAAACACTGGGGACAGGGGATGGCTATATACTTGGGGCAGGGGAAGGCTATATACATGGGCTGGCTAGCAGTGAAAAAAACTCAGTGAGGCACATTTACTTTCCCGGTCCAGTCGCGATCCCGTGGCGCAATGTCCGATGCTGATTCGGGTCTGCCGGGATTCACTAAGGTCGTGCACCCGATATCCACTAGGTGTCGCAGCTGCGTCGAGGTCCGCTGGAGTTCACCTTCTTCGTCCCGGTGTATGTAAGTGCTGATCTTGTGACACAAATTCTTTTATAAATCCCGCAGACCGATTTCTGTCGCGTGAAAGCCGGCGCCGATGCGCCAAAATCCGATCGCGTGCACCAAAATCCCGGGGCAATTCGGCACAAATCGGAAATATTCGGGAAACCTGACGAAAGTGTGGCGTTCAGACCCTTAGTAAATGAGCCCCAATGTCAATATTTGAGCCTTTTTTTTTACGTCAGATACCACAAGAAAACCAAAGTAAATTTACCCGGTCCTGTCACGATCCGGTGGCGCGTTCTCCGACGCTGATTCGGGTCTGCCGGGATTCACTAAGGTTGTGCACCCAGTGTCCACCAGGTGTCGCTGCTGCGCTGAAGTCCGCCGGAGTTCACCTTCTCCATCTCGGTGCATGTGCTATTTTTGTGTTTTAGCGAATTCATCAGGTTGTTCGACGGCCACGCCACACGATTTCTGTCGCGTGGAAGCCGGCGAAAAAAATGTGATTCGGACCCTTAGTAAATGTGCCCCAATGTTGATCAAGGCTGTAGCCAATG
Source organism: Engystomops pustulosus (assembly GCF_040894005.1). Lineage (NCBI taxonomy): Eukaryota > Metazoa > Chordata > Amphibia > Anura > Leptodactylidae > Engystomops > Engystomops pustulosus. The sequence goes on from NC_092412.1 coordinate 2,914,006, forward strand.
GAATGCGTCAAAAACACAACACGCAACGCATCGTATGAATGCGCCCTGAAACGTTGTGTGAATGAGCCCTCAGGCTTCTGTGATTGACAGCTCCATTTCTGATCCTGGGAAAGCTGGGTGTGTCTCTATAATCGTTTTCCTGCAGCTGCAGTTTGAGTGATGGACGGCTGAGCCAGTCAGTGCTGGGGGCGGTGTCCATTACTGCCTTATATTCTGCCTAGCCCCTTCTCTAGAGCTTCTTACTACTCTGTGTACTGACTTCTGCTTTGCCTACTGTACGTTTTATTTGCTATATGAATCTGTATCTTTGCCGCCATCTTGGTTTTGGCCCGGTTTGTTTGTCTTCACTTGTCTGTCTGTATCTGTTGTTTGTCCCTCAGTATTGTTTATCTCCTAGTGTGACCCACCTTCTTGTGTCGGTTTCTGTTACCAGTGTGAACACAGACCTATATCTGTATCCCGGTTACCTGTTCGCTCCACCATCCAGCAGCTGCCAGACGAGGTAAGTCTCCTGTCACCTTGTAGGGTCACTCAGAGACTGTTAGTTACGTTCCTAATAGCGGGTCCTCCTCTCATTACCTGTAGTAATGGCTCCTGTGTCCTCCCCTCATTACCTGTAGTAATGGCTCCTGGGTCCTCCCCTCATTACCTGTAGTAATGGCTCCTGTGTCCTCCTCTCATTACCTGTAGTGATGGCTCCTCTGTCCTCCCCTCATTACCTGTAGTAATGGCTCCTGTGTCCTCCTCTCATTACCTGTAGTAATGGCTCCTGTGTCCTCCTCTCATTACCTGTAGTAATGGCTCCTGTGTCCCCCCCTCATTACCTGTAGTAATGGCTCCTGTGTCCCCCCCTCATTACCTGTAGTAATGGCTCCTGTGTCCCCCCCTCATTACCTGTAGTAATGGCTCCTGTGTCCTCCCCTCATTACCTGTAGTAATGGCTCCTGTGTCCTCTAATTACCTGTAGTAATGGCTCCTGTGTCCTCCTCTCATTACCTGTAGTAATGGCTCCTGTGTCCTCCTCTCATTACCTGTAGTAATGGCTCATGTGTCCTCCTCTCATTACCTGTAGTAATGGTTCCTGTGTCCTCCCCTCATTACCTGTAGTAATGGCTCCTGTGTCCTCCTCTCATTACCTGTAGTAATGGCTCCTGTGTCCTCCCCTCATTACCTGTAGTAATGGCTCCTGTGTCCTCCTCTCATTACCTGTAGTAATGGCTCCTGTGTCCTCCCCTCATTACCTGTAGTAATGGCTCCTGTGTCCTCCTCTCATTACATGTAGTAATGGCTCCTCTGTCCTCCCCTCATTACCTGTAGTGATGGCTCCTCTGTCCTCCCCTCATTACCTGTAGTAATGGCTCCTCTGTCCTCCCCTCATTACCTGTAGTAATGGCTCCTGTGTCCTCCCCTCATTACCTGTATTAATGGCTCCTGTGTCCTCCCCTCATTACCTGTAGTAATGGCTCCTGTGTCCTCCACTCATTACCTGTAGTAATGGCTCCTGTGTCCTCCCCTCATTACCTGTAGTAATGGCTCCTGTGGCCTCCTCTCATTACCTGTAGTAATGGCTCCTGTGTCCTCCCCTCATTACCTGTAGTAATGGCTCCTGTGTCCTCCCCTCATTACCTGTAGTAATGGCTCCTCTGTCCTCCCCTCATTACCTGTAGTAATGACTCCTGTGTCCTCCTCTCATTACCTGTAGTAATGGCTCCTGTGTCCTCCCCTCATTACCTGTAGTAATGGCTCCTGTGTCCTCCTCTCATTACCTGTAGTAATGGCTCCTGTGTCCTCCCCTCATTACCTGTAGTAATGGCTCCTGTGTCCTCCCCTCATTACCTGTAGTAATGGCTCCTGTGTCCTCCTCCCATTACCTGTAGTAATGGCTCCTGTGTCCTCCTCTCATTACCTGTAGTAATGGCTCCTGTGTCCTCCACTCATTACCTGTAGTAATGGCTCCTGTGTCCTCCTCTCATTACCTGTAGTAATGGCTCCAGTGTCCTCCCCTCATTACCTGTAGTAATGGCTCCTGTGTCCTCCCCTCATTACCTGTAGTAATGGCTCCTGTGTCCTCCCCTCATTACCTGTAGTAATGGCTCCTGTGTCCTCCCCTCATTACCTGTAGTAATGCCTCCTGTGCCCTCCCCTCATTACCTGTAGTAATGGCTCCTCTATCCTCCTCCCATTACCTGTAGTAATGGCTCATGTGTCCTCCTCTCATTACCTGTAGTAATGGCTCCTGTGTCCTCCCCTCATTACCTGTAGTAATGGTTCCTGTGTCCTCCCCTCATTACCTGTAGTAATGGCTCCTGTGTCCTCCCCTCATTACCTGTAGTAATGGCTCCTGTGTCCTCCTCTCATTACCTGTAGTAATGGCTCCTGTGGCCTCCTCTCATTACCTGTAGTAATGGCTCCTGTGTCCTCCTCTCATTACCTGTAGTAATGGCTCCTCTGTCCTCCCCTCATTACCTGTAGTAATGGCTCCTCTGTCCTCCCCTCATTACCTGTAGTAATGGCTCCTCTGTCCTCCCCTCATTACCTGTAGTAATGGCTCCTGTGTCCTCCCCTCATTACCTGTAGTAATGGCTCCTGTGTCCTCCTCTCATTACCTGTAGTAATGGCTCCTGTGTCCTCCCCTCATTACCTGTAGTAATGGCTCCTGTGTCCTCCTCTCATTACCTGTAGTAATGGCTCCTGTGTCCTCCCCTCATTACCTGTAGTAATGGCTCCTCTGTCCTCCCCTCATTACCTGTAGTAATGGCTCCTGTGTCCTCCTCTCATTACCTGTAGTAATGGCTCCTGTGTCCTCCCCTCATTACCTGTAGTAATGGCTCCTCTGTCCTCCCCTCATTACCTGTAGTAATGGCTCCTGTGTCCTCCCCTCATTACCTGTAGTAATGGCTCCTGTGTCCTCCTCTCATTACCTGTAGTAATGGCTCCTCTGTCCTCCCCTCATTACCTGTAGTAATGGCTCCTCTGTCCTCCTCTCATTACCTGTAGTAATGGCTCCTGTGTCCTCCTCTCATTACCTGTAGTAATGGCTCCTGTGTCCTCCCCTCATTACCTGTAGTAATGGCTCCTGTGTCCTCCCCTCATTACCTGTAGTATTGGCTCCTGTGTCCTCCTCTCATTACCTGTAGTAATGGCTCCTCTGTCCTCCTCTCATTACCTGTAGTAATGGCTCCTGTGTCCTATCATTACCTGTAGTAATGGCTCCTCTGTCCTCCTCTCATTACCTGTAGTAATGGCTCCTGTGTCCTCCCCTCATTACCTGTAGTAATGGCTCCTGTGTCCTCCCCTCATTACCTGTAGTGATGGCTCCTCTGTCCTCCCCTCATTACCTGTAGTAATGGCTCCTCTGTCCTCCCCTCATTACCTGTAGTAATGGCTCCTGTGTCCTCCCCTCATTACCTGTATTAATGGCTCCTGTGTCCTCCCCTCATTACCTGTAGTAATGGCTCCTGTGTCCTCCACTCATTACCTGTAGTAATGGCTCCTGTGTCCTCCCCTCATTACCTGTAGTAATGGCTCCTGTGGCCTCCTCTCATTACCTGTAGTAATGGCTCCTGTGTCCTCCCCTCATTACCTGTAGTAATGGCTCCTGTGTCCTCCCCTCATTACCTGTAGTAATGGCTCCTCTGTCCTCCCCTCATTACCTGTAGTAATGACTCCTGTGTCCTCCTCTCATTACCTGTAGTAATGGCTCCTGTGTCCTCCCCTCATTACCTGTAGTAATGGCTCCTGTGTCCTCCTCTCATTACCTGTAGTAATGGCTCCTGTGTCCTCCTCTCATTACCTGTAGTAATGGCTCCTGTGTCCTCCCCTCATTACCTGTAGTAATGGCTCCTGTGTCCTCCCCTCATTACCTGTAGTAATGGCTCCTGTGTCCTCCTCCCATTACCTGTAGTAATGGCTCCTGTGTCCTCCTCTCATTACCTGTAGTAATGGCTCCTGTGTCCTCCACTCATTACCTGTAGTAATGGCTCCTGTGTCCTCCTCTCATTACCTGTAGTAATGGCTCCAGTGTCCTCCCCTCATTACCTGTAGTAATGGCTCCTGTGTCCTCCCCTCATTACCTGTAGTAATGGCTCCTGTGTCCTCCCCTCATTACCTGTAGTAATGGCTCCTGTGTCCTCCCCTCATTACCTGTAGTAATGCCTCCTGTGCCCTCCCCTCATTACCTGTAGTAATGGCTCCTCTATCCTCCTCCCATTACCTGTAGTAATGGCTCATGTGTCCTCCTCTCATTACCTGTAGTAATGGCTCCTGTGTCCTCCCCTCATTACCTGTAGTAATGGTTCCTGTGTCCTCCCCTCATTACCTGTAGTAATGGCTCCTGTGTCCTCCCCTCATTACCTGTAGTAATGGCTCCTGTGTCCTCCTCTCATTACCTGTAGTAATGGCTCCTGTGGCCTCCTCTCATTACCTGTAGTAATGGCTCCTGTGTCCTCCTCTCATTACCTGTAGTAATGGCTCCTCTGTCCTCCCCTCATTACCTGTAGTAATGGCTCCTCTGTCCTCCCCTCATTACCTGTAGTAATGGCTCCTGTGTCCTCCTCTCATTACCTGTAGTAATGTCTCCTGTGTCCTCCTCTCATTACCTGTAGTAATGGCTCCTGTGTCCTCCCCTCATTACCTGTAGTAATGGCTCCTGTGTCCTCCCCTCATTACCTGTAGTAATGGCTCCTCTGTCCTCCTCTCATTACCTGTAGTAATGGCTCCTCTGTCCTCCCCTCATTACCTGTAGTAATGGCTCCTGTGTCCTCCCCTCATTACCTGTAGTAATGGCTCCTGTGTCCTCCTCTCATTACCTGTAGTAATGGCTCCTGTGTCCTCCCCTCATTACCTGTAGTAATGGCTCCTGTGTCCTCCTCTCATTACCTGTAGTAATGGCTCCTGTGTCCTCCCCTCATTACCTGTAGTAATGGCTCCTCTGTCCTCCCCTCATTACCTGTAGTAATGGCTCCTGTGTCCTCCTCTCATTACCTGTAGTAATGGCTCCTGTGTCCTCCCCTCATTACCTGTAGTAATGGCTCCTCTGTCCTCCCCTCATTACCTGTAGTAATGGCTCCTGTGTCCTCCCCTCATTACCTGTAGTAATGGCTCCTGTGTCCTCCTCTCATTACCTGTAGTAATGGCTCCTCTGTCCTCCCCTCATTACCTGTAGTAATGGCTCCTCTGTCCTCCTCTCATTACCTGTAGTAATGGCTCCTGTGTCCTCCTCTCATTACCTGTAGTAATGGCTCCTGTGTCCTCCCCTCATTACCTGTAGTAATGGCTCCTGTGTCCTCCCCTCATTACCTGTAGTATTGGCTCCTGTGTCCTCCTCTCATTACCTGTAGTAATGGCTCCTCTGTCCTCCTCTCATTACCTGTAGTAATGGCTCCTGTGTCCTATCATTACCTGTAGTAATGGCTCCTCTGTCCTCCTCTCATTACCTGTAGTAATGGCTCCTGTGTCCTCCTCTCATTACCTGTAGTAATGTCTCCTGTGTCCTCCCCTCATTACCTGTAGTAATGGCTCCTGTGTCCTCCCCTCATTACCTGTAGTAATGGCTCCTGTGTCCTCTCATTACCTGTAGTAATGGCTCCTGTGTCCTCCTCTCATTACCTGTAGTAATGGCTCCTGTGTCCTCCCCTCATTACCTGTAGTAATGGCTCCTGTGTCCTCCTCTCATTACCTGAAGTAATGGCTCCTGTGTCCTCCCCTCATTACCTGTAGTAATGGCTCCTGTGTCCCCCCCTCATTACCTGTAGTAATGGCTCCTGTGTCCTCCCCTCATTACCTGTAGTAATGGCTCCTGTGTCCTCCCCTCGTTACCTGTAGTAATGGCTCCTCTGTCCTCCTCTCGTTACCTGTAGTAATGGCTCCTGTGTCCTCCCCTCATTACCTGTAGTAATGGCTCCTGTGTCCTCCTCTCATTACCTGTAGTAATGGCTCCTGTGTCCTCCCCTCATTACCTGTAGTAATGGCTCCTGGGTCCTCCCCTCATTACCTGTAGTAATGGCTCCTCTGTCCTCCTCTCATTACCTGTAGTAATGGCTCCTGTGTCCTCTCATTACCTGTAGTAATGGCTCCTCTGTCCTCCTCTCATTACCTGTAGTAATGGCTCCTCTGTCCTCCTCTCATTACCTGTAATAATGGCTCCTCTGTCCTCCCCTCATTACCTGTAGTAATGGCTCCTGTGTCCTCCTCTCATTACCTGTAGTAATGGCTCCTGTGTCCTCCCCTCATTACCTGTAGTAATGGCTCCTGTGTCCTCCTCTCATTACCTGTAGTAATGGCTCCTGTGTCCTCCTCTCATTACCTGTAGTAATGGCTCCTCTGTCCTCCCCTCATTACCTGTAGTAATGGCTCCTGTGTCCTCCTCTCATTACCTGTAGTAATGGCTCCTGTGTCCTCCCCTCATTACCTGTAGTAATGGCTCCTCTGTCCTCCCCTCATTACCTGTAGTAATGGCTCCTGTGTCCTCCTCTCATTACCTGTAGTAATGGCTCCTCTGTCCTCCTCTCATTACCTGTAGTAATGGCTCCTGTGTCCTCCCCTCATTACCTGTAGTAATGGCTCCTCTGTCCTCCTCTCATTACCTGTAGTAATGGCTCCTGTGTCCTCCTCTCATTACCTGTAGTAATGGCTCCTGTGTCCTCCCCTCATTACCTGTAGTAATGGCTCCTCTGTCCTCCTCTCATTACCTGTAGTAATGGCTCCTGTGTCCTCCTCTCATTACCTGTAGTAATGGCTCCTGTGTCCTCCTCTCATTACCTGTAGTAATGGCTCCTGTGTCCTCCCCTCATTACCTGTAGTAATGGCTCCTGTGTCCTCCCCTCATTACCTGTAGTAATGGCTCCTCTGTCCTCCCCTCATTACCTGTAGTAATGGCTCCTGTGTCCTCCTCTCATTACCTGTAGTAATGGCTCCTCTGTCCTCCTCTCATTACCTGTAGTAATGGCTCCTGTGTCCTCCTCTCATTACCTGTAGTAATGGCTCCTCTGTCCTCCTCTCATTACCTGTAGTAATGGCTCCTGTGTCCTCCTCTCATTACCTGTAGTAATGGCTCCTGTGTCCTCCTCTCATTACCTGTAGTAATGGCTCCTGTGTCCTCCTCTCATTACCTGTAGTAATGGCTCCTGTGTCCTCCTCTCATTACCTGTAGTAATGGCTCCTGTGTCCTCCCCTCATTACCTGTAGTAATGGCTCCTCTGTCCTCCCCTCATTACCTGTAGTAATGGCTCCTGTGTCCTCCCCTCATTACCTGTAGTAATGGCTCCTGTGTCCTCCTCTCATTACCTGTAGTAATGGCTCCTGTGTCCTCCTCTCATTACCTGTAGTAATGGCTCCTGTGTCCTCCCCTCATTACCTGTAGTAATGGCTCCTGTGTCCTCCCCTCATTACCTGTAGTAATGGCTCCTGTGTCCCCCTCTCATTACCTGTAGTAATGGCTCCTGTGTCCCCCCCTCATTACCTGTAGTAATGGCTCCTGTGTCCTCTCCTCATTACCTGTAGTAATGGCTCCTGTGTCCTCCTCTCATTACCTGTAGTAATGGCTCCTGTGTCCTCCTCTCATTACCTGTAGTAATGGCTCCTGTGTCCTCCCCTCATTACCTGTAGTAATGGCTCCTGTGTCCTCCTCTCATTACCTGTAGTAATGGCTCCTCTGTCCTCCTCTCATTACCTGTAGTAATGGCTCCTGTGTCCCCCCCTCATTACCTGTAGTAATGGCTCCTGTGTCCTCCCCTCATTACCTGTAGTAATGGCTCCTGTGTCCTCCTCTCATTACCTGTAGTAATGGCTCCTGTGTCCTCCTCTCATTACCTGTAGTAATGGCTCCTGTGTCCTCATCTCATTACCTGTAGTAATGGCTCCTCTGTCCTCCCCTCATTACCTGTAGTAATGGCTCCTGTGTCCTCCCCACATTACCTGTAGTAATGGCTCCTGTGTCCTCCTCTCATTACCTGTAGTAATGGCTCCTGTGTCCTCCTCTCATTACCTGTAGTAATGTCTCCTGTGTCCTCCCCCCATTACCTGTAGTAATGGCTCCTGTGCCCTCCTCTCATTACCTGTAGTAATGGCTCCTGTGTCCTCCTCTCATTACCTGTAGTAATGGCCCCTGTGTCCTCCTCTCATTACCTGTAGTAATGGCTCCTGTGGCCTCCTCTCGTTACTTCTAGTAACAGAGGTTGTGTCACTTCTGCTCTATTCATGTGTGAGCTTCACAGGACCCTTAAAAGGTCCTTAAATTGCTCTTTTTCTTATATTTATTGTGAGTGCAACACCCCTGCCAATTGCATTGGCAGGCTGGTGGTTGTGAATAGCGCCCTCTCCAGATCAGGAGCTGTTAGGGAGAGTCATGCCCTCTGTAGGTTGTTTCTGGAATTTGTGTACTTGCATCTGTAGCTACTGCCTAGCAAGGCAACAGTTAACTTGTGTATGTAGATATGGAAGGTGATTGGAGAGCTGCTACCACCTGACCAAGGATATATAAACCCCTTGCTCTTAGTGGTCTGTTCTTTAGTGAGAACATAGTTTGCAGACAGCACCACAGCCAGGCTCCTAATCCTCAGGCCTACTGCCTGGCACACAGGACAAGACCGGAGACCTAAGCCCAGAACTGTAGCTCCACCACATGGACTTGGCTCCATCTTTACCAGCCCAGTCTGCTTCTACTACCAGGCTGCTTGTAATCTTTCTGTGGACCACTCCCCATTACATTTCCAGCTTTAGAATCCACTTTTTTATTGTTTGGCCGTTGCCTGTTGTTCACTAATGAACCATGAGTTTATTTGCACAACGTTGCCTCTATCTGATCCCTGGATATGGATGTTACCACCACGGGCGCCCCATTCATCACCCAGGAACTCACCCTACAGACACTCAAGCATAGGGCGGAGGAGAGCTGCTGCAGGGAAGTGGGGAGGAGAGCTGCTGCTGCAGGGAATCAGAGAGGGGGGGGCTGCTGCAGGGAATCAGAGAGGGGAGGAGAGCTGCTGCTGCAGGGAATCAGAGAGGGGAGGAGAGCTGCTGCTGCAGGGAATCAGAGGGGAGGAGAGCTGCTGCTGCAGGGAATCTGAGAGGGGAGGAGAGCTGCTGCTGCAGGGAATCTGAGAGGGGAGGAGAGCTGCTGCTGCAGGGAATCAGAGGGGAGGAGAGCTGCTGCTGCAGGGAAGGAGAGAGTTACTGTGTGGAATAGGAAGGACCTGATTTAGTTTTCTTTTACAGAAAATAGATAAGAAGTGTGTACTGACAGCACAGGCACGTCATAATGATGGGGATATAAGGTGGGGTTATTGTAAATGGGGGGTGTTATCAATTGGAGATACAAAAGGAAAGGGACATATGTTTGGGGGCTACAAAGGAGAAGACATTACAAGTGTGGGGCTACAAGAAGAGGGAATTGTAAGAAGGGGCCATGGAGGGGGACACAGGATGATGTTTCTGCAGACCAGAAGGCCACAAGCTTTTCCTTGTACAGTAAGACAGGAGAAACCTAAGAAAAACTGGGGTCTCCTTAGATTGGAGAGGGACATGAGTCCAAACGAAAAGACAAACCAAAGTAAAAACAAAATCTGGTGATTGTGAACCTCGGAAATAGCTCGGAAAATGGCAAGATTCAAGGGAAATGGACCAGAACCGCACCATAAATGGAGAACATTAAGTACCCAGGTCACGATGAGCGAAGAAGATGAACCAGATCTCCTCGTTGGTTGTATGGGATGAATCTGCTAAAGTTGGACGCTCATGAACCTCAACAAGACCAAAACCACCGGATGTCGTATCAGAAATGAGATTGGGGAAAGGTAAAGGTGGAAATGACAAGGGAAGCGTCTCCTCGAGAACTGGTTAGACACCTCGGTAAATGTGTCACAGAAGATTCGTCTGGAGACGCCTTACTACCTGGGGACCTGCAGATGAGGTTTATGAGATGTGACAAGATGATGGAAGCTTAGGTGAGCAATATGAAGAAAAGAAGCCTGGGGGAGATCTACAAGAAGCCATCAACCTTCTGAAGATATTCCGAGAGGACATCAGCAGCCATCAAAGAGAACATCAGCAGATAACTGCAGGCAACGGGACGAAAACTCTGAACAGCCGAAATGATAGGTGGGGCCCAAGATCCAAAAATACTGTCCAATAAGAGGTGGCGTGTCCTCCTGATCATACACACGTTCCATATTACTGATTACATGCACAAAATGTACTTGTAGCGCACAATGTGACAGCTTACAATCCAATATTTCTGGGCTCATTCTTTTGAGGGTTTGCACATGATGGTGGCATCCTGTGGGATGGAGGAGCCCTGTGTGGTAGAGTTAGAGGTGGTGAAAGGGAGGGTCACAATGGGACTGGAGTCCTGGGAGGTGGAGGAGTCCTGGGTGGTAGAGTCATAGGTAGTGGAATGGTCATGGTGGTGGTGGTGTCCTGGGTGGTGGAGGGGTTATGGTGGTGTGGGGTCAGGAATGATGGTGGGTCTTGGAGGTTGGAATAGTCCTGGGTAGAAGAGTGCTGGACTGGAGGACTCACAGTAATGATGGGGTCCTGTGGGATGGAGGAGTCCTGTGTGGTAGAGTCATAGGTAGTGGAATGGTCATGGTGGTGGTGGTGTCATGAAGGTGTTGAAGTCCTGGGTGGTGAAGTCCTCGGTGGTGGAGGGGTTGTGGTGGTGTGGGGTCAGGAATGATGATGGGAGGTTGGAGTAGTCCTCGGTGGAAGTGTCGCAGTGATGATTGGGTCCTGGGGGATGGAGGAGTCCTGGGTGGTGTGGTAGGGTCCTGGGTGGTGGTGGAGGAGCAGGACCTGTCACAGGGTTAGGCTATTGACTGTTCCAGGACTGCCTTGTGGCCTGGAAATGCCCCCCTCCCACATGTGGCCCCCTTCCCATCCATGTGGTGTAGAGGGAGAAATATTGTGCGGTCCTGGAGGGGGAGTATTCCTTAGGCGCTTCAATGGTCTTAGGAGCTCTGCTTGCTGTCACTGGCTTTGTCTGCCTGCTGTATTTGGCATGTGCTTGCTGGTGCAGCGGGAGGTCACATACCCTGGGGGGGGGCCTCGGATATTGCGGTAGATTATCCGTGTGTCGCGATCGGCTCCAATGTCTGAGAAATTATAAATCTCCAATGGAAAAAAAATTGACGTCAAAAAGCCAAAAGAAATGAGATGATAAATCTCCCCCTTTGTGTCCTGTCATTACCGGAGTCATCTCCCGGGAGAGAAACCACCTGCTGCATCCGCAGGAATCTCATCTCATGGAACATTCTGCATCCAAACAAACAGCGCCGACCCCAACGCCCCCAGAACCAGCACAACAGCGCGAGGTCAGCGCCGGAACAATATGAGACGCAATATCCTCACCTGACTGAGAGCAAGGACTGCGGAGATCATCACCTGTCTAATATCTATCTATCTATCTATCTATCTATCTATCTAGAGATGTTCTCTGTTACCTCCTGTAGGGTTATTGGGGCATCTCGAGGGTTTTGAAGCTCCTTGATATTTTTCCTCACGGGCTTCTAGTTTTGTTCTGATGCTATTTTGTTCTTGGTTTAGTTCCTCTGTTGGGAATCTTTGTAGAGATCCTTGAAGTACTGGTACCAGATGTTTCCATTCTGGATATGGAGGTTGTTTTCCCCTCACTGCCCATGTGGTGTTGTCCTGGAGGGCACCCTGGAGCTGGGGGAGCTCGGTGGAGATGTGGTTGCATTTAGTTTTCTGGGGTGTATGGACCTTCTGTAGGGATTTGCACTCTTTGTCATACCACCTTCACCTTCTTCTTCCCGGTGCATGTAAGTGCATTGTCTTGCGGCACAATTTGAAAGTTAAATCCTGCGTTCAGTCCGAATCAGTCGGATCCTCCCCCGGCACCACAATCCCAGCGCAGACACCTGTTACATACCTGTGCGAGTCGTGCAATCCTCAAAAAAGATGAACAGTCCGACAAAAGTGCGATCATCGACTCTTACTAAATGAGCCCCATAGACTCCGCCTATTTGTCCATTAATAGAATAATTGGCTTTGTGAAAAAGAGGCTTCTGGAGGGTAAAAGCCAAAGAGAAAAAGAACTAAAACCTGCAATTACATGAAATTCTGTGTAGGGGGAGGGGGCAGCACAGGGGCAATTCCCAGCAGCCACAGAGACACCAGATAAAGCTGCCAAACAAATGGAATAAATGAATAAATTACCACAAGAAGTGAAAGAACCTGGGAGGCAAAAGCTTCATTAAAACTATGTTTACTGCCGGAGAACACCCAGGAGCCGAGCAACATAGCAACAAACAGAGAGGAAGAGGAGCCGCAATAAGAGAGGACGCAGAAACGTAGAGGAGCCACTACAGGAGAGGCCACAGAGGAAGAGGAGCCGCTACAGGAGAGACCACAGAGAGGAAGAGGAGCCGCTACAGGAGAGACCACAGAGAGGAAGAGGAGCCGCAATAGGAGAGACCGCAGAGAGGAAGAGGAGCCGCAATAAGAGAGGACGCAGAAACGTAGAGGAGCCACTACAGGAGAGGCCACAGAGGAAGAGGAGTCGCTACAGGAGAGACCACAGAGAGGAAGAGGAGCCGCTACAGGAGAGACCACAGAGAGGAAGAGGAGCCGCAATAGGAGAGACCGCAGAGAGCAAGAGGAGCCGCTACAGAAGAGACCACAGAGAGGAAGAGGAGCCGCTACAGGAGAGACCACAGAGAGGAAGAGGAGCCGCTACAGGAGAGACCGCAGAGAGGAAGAGGAGCCGCTACAGAAGAGACCACAGAGAGGAAGAGGAGCCGCTACAGGAGAGACCACAGTGAGGAAGAGGAGCCGCTACAGGAGAGACCACAGAGAGGAAGAGGAGCCGCTACAGGAGAGACCACAGAGAGGAAGAGGAGCCGCAATAGGAGAGACCGCAGAGAGGAAGAGGAGCCGCTACAGAAGAGACCACAGAGAGGAAGAGGAGCCGCTACAGGAGAGACCACAGAGAGGAAGAGGAGCCGCTACAGGAGAGACCGCAGAGAGGAAGAGGAGCCGCTACAGAAGAGACCACAGAGAGGAAGAGGAGCCGCTACAGGAGAGACCACAGTGAGGAAGAGGAGCCGCTACAGGAGAGGTCACAGAGAGGAACAGGAGCCGCTACAGTAGAGGCCACAGAGAGGAAGAGGAGCCGCTACAGGAGAGACCACAGAGAGGAAGAGGAGCCACTACAGGAGAGACTAAAGAGAGGAAGACGAGACGCTACAGGAGAGACCACAGAGAGGAAGATGAGCCGCTACAGGAGAGACCACAGAGAGGAAGAGGAGCCGCTACAGGAGAGACCACAGAGAAGAAAAGGAGCCGCTACAGGAGAGACCACAGAGAGGAAGAGGAGCCGCTACAGGAGAGGCCACAGAGGAAGAGGAGCCGCTACAGGAGAGGCCACAGAGGAAGAGGAGCCGCTACAGGAGAGGCCACAGAGGAAGAGGAGCCGCTACAGGAGAGACCACAGAGAGGAAGAAGAGCCGCTACAGGAGAGGCCACAGAGGAAGAGGAGCCGCAATAGGAGAGACCACAGAGAGGAAGAAGAGCCGCTACAGGAGAGACCACAGAGAGGAAGAGGAGCCGCTACAGGAGAGGCCACAGAGGAAGAGGAGCCGCTACAGGAGAGGCCACAGAGGAAGAGGAGCCGCAATAGGAGAGACCACAGAGAGGAAGAAGAGCCGCTACAGGAGAGACCACAGAGAGGAAGATGAGCCGCTACAGGAGAGACCACAGAGAGGAAGAGGAGCCGCTACAGTTGAGGCCACAGAGAGGAAGAGGAGCCGCTACAGTGGAGGCCACAGAGAGGAAGAGGAGCCGCTACAGTGGAGGCCACAGAGAGGAAGAGGAGCCGCTACAGTAGAGCCGTAACAGGAGAAGCCACAGAGGAAGAGGTGCCTCTACAGGAGAGACCGCAAATAGTGCAAGAGGAGCCTCTAAAGGAGAGGCCACACACAGTAAAAAATGAGCCTCTACAGGAGGGGTCACTTAAACTGGAAGAGGAAACTACAAGGGGTAGGCCATAGACACTGTAAGAGGAAACTCTACAGAGGAGGCCAAAGACACTAGAAGAGGAGCTCTCACAGGAGAGGCCAAGAACACTGTAAGAGGATCCTCTACAGAAGATGACACAGACAGTGGAAGAGAAGCCTCCAGAGAAGCCACAGACACTGGAAGAGAAGCATTTACAGGAGAGGCCACAGAAACTGGAAGAGAAGCCTGCAGAGAGGCTACAGACACTGCAGGAAGCCAGAGAAGATCAAATAGAAGCCTCTACAGAAGAGGCTAAAAACACTGCAAGAGGGGCCTCTACAGGAGAGGCCACAGATAGAGGAGAAGTTCCTATGCAAGAGGCCTGAGACGTTGGAAGAGGAGCCTACAAGGTAGGAGTCTGGAGGAGGGGGACAGAGGAGTCTGGAGGAGGGGGACAGATGAGTGCGGAGAAGGGCAGATGAGTCTGGAAAAGGAGGACAGAGGGGTTTGGAGGTGGAGAAAAGAGCAGTCTGGAGGAGAACAGAGGGGTCTAGATGCGGAGGACAGCAGTCTGGAGGAGAACATAGGAGTCAGGAGGAGGAGGAGTACAGAGGGGTCTAGATGCGGAGGACAGCAGTCTGGAGGAGAACATAGGAGTCAGGAGGAGGAGGAGTACAGAGGGGTCTGGTGGAGAACAGATGAGGAGAACAGATTTGTCTGGTTGAGGGGGACAGAACAGTCTGGATGAGGACAGAGGAGTTTGGAGAAGGAGAACATATGAGTCTATAGGAGGAGGAGGAAAGAGGAGTCTGGAGGAGGACAGAGGGGTCACAGTGCCAACGCATTAGCCAAAAGTCACAGTGCTTCCACAGGAGACATTATGGTCACAGTGCTGCACAATAGACAATATAAGTACAGTGCCCCGAAGTATTATGGTCACAGTGCTGCACAGTAGCCAGTATAGTAACGGTGCTCCGAAGTATTATGGTCACAGTGCTGCACAGTAGCCAGTATGGTAACGGTGCCCCCACAGTATTATGGTCACAGTGCTGCACAGTAGCCAGTATAGTAACAGTGCCCCCACAGTATTATGGTCACAGTGCCGCACAGTAGCCAGTATAGTAACAGTGCCCCCACAGTATTATGGTCACAGTGCTGCACAGTAGCCAGTATAGTAACGGTGCCCCCACAGTATTATGGTCACAGTGCTGCACAGTAGCCAGTATAGTAACGGTGCCCCCACAGTATTATGGTCACAGTGCTGCACAGTAGCCAGTATAGTAACGGTGCTCCGAAGTATTATGGTCACAGTGCTGCACAGTAGCCAGTATGGTAACGGTGCCCCCACAGTATTATGGTCACAGTGCTGCACAGTAGCCAGTATAGTAACAGTGCCCCCACAGTATTATGGTCACAGTGCCGCACAGTAGCCAGTATAGTAACAGTGCCCCCACAGTATTATGGTCACAGTGCTGCACAGTAGCCAGTATAGTAACAGTGCCCCCACAGTATTATGGTCACAGTGCCGCACAGTAGCCAGTATAGTAACAGTGCCCCCACAGTATTATGGTCACAGTGCTGCACAGTAGCCAGTATAGTAACAGTGCCCCCACAGTATTATGGTCACAGTGCTGCACAGTAGCCAGTATAGTAACAGTGCCCCCACAGTATTATGGTCACAGTGCTGCACAGTAGCCAGTATAGTAACGGTGCCTCCACAGTATTATGGTCACAGTGCCGCACAGTAGCCAGTATAGTAACAGTGCCCCCAAAGTATTATGGTCACAGTGCTGCACAGTAGCCAGTATAGTAACGGTGCCCCCACAGTATTATGGTCACAGTGCTGCACAGTAGCCAGTATAGTAACAGTGCCCCCACAGTATTATGGTCACAGTGCTGCACAGTAGCCAGTATAGTAACGGTGCCCCCACAGTATTATGGTCACAGTGCTGCACAGTAGCCAGTATAGTAACAGTGTCCCCACAGTATTATGGTCACAGTGCTGCACAGTAGCCAGTATAGTAACAGTGTCCCCACAGTATTATGGTCACAGTACTGCACAGTAGCCAGTATAGTAACAGTGTCCCCACAGTATTATGGTCACAGTGCTGCACAGTAGCCAGTATAGTAACAGTGCCCCACAGTATTATGGTCACAGTGCTGCACAGTAGCCAGTATAGTAACGGTGCCCCCACAGTATTATGGTCACAGTGCCGCACAGTAGCCAGTATAGTAACAGTGCCCCCACAGTATTATGGTCACAGTGCCGCACAGTAGCCAGTATAGTAACAGTGCCCCCACAGTATTATGGTCACAGTGCCGCACAGTAGCCAGTATAGTAACAGTGCCCCAAAGTATTATGGTCACAGTGCTGCACAGTAGCCAGTATAGTAACGGTGCCCCCACAGTATTATGGTCACAGTGCTGCACAGTAGCCAGTATAGTAACGGTGCCCCCACAGTATTATGGTCACAGTGCTGCACAGTAGCCAGTATAGTAACGGTGCCCCCACAGTATTATGGTCACAGTGCTGCACAGTAGCCAGTATAGTAACGGTGCCCCCACAGTATTATGGTCACAGTGCTGCACAGTAGCCAGTATAGTAACGGTGCCCCCACAGTATTATGGTCACAGTGCTGCACAGTAGCCAGTATAGTAACGGTGCCCCCACAGTATTATGGTCACAGTGCTGCACAGTAGCCAGTATAGTAACGGTGCCCCCACAGTATTATGGTCACAGTGCTGCACAGTAGCCAGTATAGTAACGGTGCCCCCACAGTATTATGGTCACAGTGCTGCACAGTAGCCAGTATAGTAACGGTGCCCCCACAGTATTATGGTCACAGTGCTGCACAGTAGCCAGTATAGTAACGGTGCCCCCACAGTATTATGGTCACAGTGCTGCACAGTAGCCAGTATAGTAACGGTGCCCCCACAGTATTATGGTCACAGTGCTGCACAGTAGCCAGTATAGTAACGGTGCCCCCACAGTATTATGGTCACAGTGCTGCACAGTAGCCAGTATAGTAACGGTGCCCCCACAGTATTATGGTCACAGTGCCGCACAGTAGCCAGTATAGTAACAGTGCCCCCACAGTATTATGGTCACAGTGCTGCACAGTAGCCAGTATAGTAACAGTGCCCCCACAGTATTATGGTCACAGTAATGCACAGTAGCCAGTATAGTAACGGTGCCCCCACAGTATTATGGTCACAGTGCTGCACAGTAGCCAGTATAGTAACGGTGCCCCCACAGTATTATGGTCACAGTGCTGCACAGTAGCCAGTATAGTAACGGTGCCCCCACAGTATTATGGTCACAGTGCTGCACAGTAGCCAGTATAGTAACAGTGCCCCCACAGTATTATGGTCACAGTGCTGCACAGTAGCCAGTATAGTAACGGTGCCCCCACAGTATTATGGTCACAGTGCTGCACAGTAGCCAGTATAGTAACGGTGCCCCCACAGTATTATGGTCACAGTGCTGCACAGTAGCCAGTATAGTAACAGTGCCCCCACAGTATTATGGTCACAGTGCTGCACAGTAGCCAGTATAGTAACAGTGCCCCCACAGTATTATGGTCACAGTGCTGCACAGTAGCCAGTATAGTAACGGTGCCCCCACAGTATTATGGTCACAGTGCTGCACAGTAGCCAGTATAGTAACGGTGCCCCCACAGTATTATGGTCACAGTGCTGCACAGTAGCCAGTATAGTAACGGTGCCCCCACAGTATTATGGTCACAGTGCCGCACAGTAGCCAGTATAGTAACGGTGCCCCCACAGTATTATGGTCACAGTGCTGCACAGTAGCCAGTATAGTAACGGTGCCCCCACAGTATTATGGTCACAGTGCCGCACAGTAGCCAGTATAGTAACGGTGCCCCCACAGTATTATGGTCACAGTGCTGCACAGTAGCCAGTATAGTAACGGTGCCCCCACAGTATTATGGTCACAGTGCTGCACAATAGACAATATAAGTACAGTGCCCCACAGTATTATGGTCACAGTGCTGCACAGTAGCCAGTATAGTAACGGTGCCCCCACAGTATTATGGTCACAGTGCCGCACAGTAGCCAGTATAGTAACAGTGCCCCCACAGTATTATGGTCACAGTGCTGCACAGTAGCCAGTATAGTAACAGTGCCCCCACAGTATTATGGTCACAGTGCTGCACAGTAGCCAGTATAGTAACGGTGCCCCCACAGTATTATGGTCACAGTGCCGCACAGTAGCCAGTATAGTAACAGTGCCCCCACAGTATTATGGTCACAGTGCTGCACAGTAGCCAGTATAGTAACGGTGCCCCCACAGTATTATGGTCACAGGACCCACCACAGAGCAATGGTACCATCGCATTCGCCTTCACAGGGTGACATACCACATCAGTAAGACATTTATGAAATATTGGGCGCCCTAAATGTGGAAGAAGCAAATGTAGGGTAATGACTACAGACCATTCCTACACCTCTGTTTTTATTTATGTAGTAATCTTGGTTCTGGTACCTTATCTATGTAGTAGCTTGGTTCCAGTGCTGTATCTATGTGTTAAGATTGGTTTTGGTTCATGTACTAAGATAAGTGGCTATAACCTGAGATTAGTAACGGTAAAAGAGGGCGCTTCACTTAAATTAGGACACAATCTCATCCAATTCAGTGGCTTTCACATGGCCCATTACTTCAGAAGGACTCACAGAGCCATGGATATCACAGCTCCAGGCATGAGCAGACACAAAAACCTCCTGCTTCTATGAAGGATTGCGATACACAGATATTGGAGGTGGATAGTCATCAGATGGGTCGCATTAGATATTTGCCCCGGGGTTTAGAAGACTTTAGTTATACTGATGGTCTTAGAGTAGCATCTCTAGCTCTTCTCTCATGGCCTCGGCACCCCCACAGCTCTGGACATTATCTTCTGGATCATTGGCATCGCTGCTCCATGACTTATCAGGTGGCTCTTTACACATTGTGGAATGGAGGTGCCTCATATTATGTTGGGCCGAGGGCTGGAGCTCGACGCGTCTCCTGATTACAAGCTCATTATTGACAAAATAAGAAACTTCTCCTAGAAAAATCCTTTAACTTTCCTCCCTTTTGGTTCTGCGAGAGAGAATACAATCAAGAATTCATTAATAATGGAGGTGGCTCTGGTTCCCATCAGCGCAAGACGCAGCTCCATGTGAAGCCTCCATCAGTCCTGTATCTGGAGATTAGAAGAGTCAAAGAACGGAGAAGCAAAAGATGAGATCTTCTTCCTCATCTCACATCAAGGTCAGTTTATGCGCGGAGTCCCTGGACGTGGAGCCTGGGGGTAGACGCGGGGCTGTCTTCATTAATGATCCCGCTGCCAGGATCTGCCTTTCTTCTTGGGCCTCCTTCCTCCAGTCGATTTCCTAGTTCAGAGATGAGGATTTTAGTTAAACCATATTTAATGAAGGTCCCTGCGAGGCGTCGGCGGTGCTTCCGGTGACTCGTCGGCAGAGCACTTGACGTCCGTCTGGCTGCTCTTCACAGCTCTCTTTTTAGGTCACGGTAACCAATAGTGTAAATGGCGCAGGTTCAGTTTCCACATTACTGCCGCCTCCTCCGTGATTGTGATGCTAATGTTTGCATTGATGAGAAGTGGACGTCTCTCTAGCAGACGGGTTCGCTCCGCCGCAGCGGAGGACTGAAGGAAGTTATTCAGCCGCGTCTCTTCTTAGGCTTCATAACAAGCACTCGAGTCTTCGCTCTGGTAATTGCACGCAGCAGATGTCTCCTGTCACTTTTTTGGAAAATCTAAAGTCAACCGCTCTCTGTCAGACTTCATTACGTCGTCGTGTGAATGTTTGCTCGGAGCCTCATCCTTACAAATCTAGAGACAATGAGGCTGATGCGGCACAAGTCCAAGGAGCTCGACGTCTCTTAAGATCCAGATGTGTTGGTCCAGAAGACTAAAAACAAAACCCTCTAAGTGAGACATCTGTTGGCCCCGAGGGGTCACGTGTGACAGGTTGGGTTTCTATTCCTACATATTTCTGGGTCTGAAGGTGCCTGCTCATAAAACAAGAGGGATGGGGCCCACTGTGCCTACTGTGACTGGACCTTCCATTGTTGGGATGTCCCAATGATTAGACCTTTCTACCATCCTCGGACACAGAACCTGTTCTGTCTAGCACCGTCATGTATCGTTTATATCACTACTGTCTTCTTTTACAATATCGGCTCCTGGTTGGAGACTAGCACATGTATATATTTACTGCATGACCTATAGAACATCCCGAGGGTCAGCCTCGCCCAATCAATTGTTCACATTATCCTGCCCCTGAGGAGCAGCTGATCCAACCCCTTGTGATCTTCCAGCCCTCTGTATAGCTCAGCCCCTGAGGAGCAGCTGATCCAACCCCCGGTCATCTCCCAGCCCTCTGTACAGCTCAGCCCTGGCCTGAGGAGCAGCTGATCCAACCCCCTGTCATCTCCCAGACCCCTGTACAGTTAAACCCCCAAGGAGCCACTGATCCAACCCCTTGTCATCTCCCAGCCTCTGTACAGCTCAGCCCTGGCCCGAGGAGGAGCTGATCCAACCCCTTGTCATCTCCCAGCCCTCTGTACAGCTCAGCCCTGGCCTGAGGAGCAGCTGATCCAACCCCCTGTCATCTCCCAGCCTCTGTACAGCTCTGCCCCCGAGGAGGAGCTGATACAACCCCCTGTGATCTCCCAGCCTCTGTACAGCTCAGCTCTAGCCTGAGGAGCAGCTGATCCAACCCCTTGTCATCTCCCAGCCCTCTGTGCAGCTCTTCCCCCGAGTAGGAGCTGATCCAACCCCCTGTGATCTCCCATCGCTCTGTACAGCTCTGCCCCCGAGAAGGAGCTGATCGAACCCCTGTGATCTCCCAGCCTCTGTACAGTTCTGCCCCGAGGAGGAGCTGATCCAACCCCCTGTGATCTCCCAGCCCTCTGTACAGCTCATCCCTGGCCTGAGGAGCCGCTGATCCAACCCCCTGTCATCTCCCAGCCCTCTGTGCAGCTCTTCCCCCGAGTAGGAGCTGATCCAACCCCTGGTCATCTCCCAGCCCTCTGTAAAGCTCTGCCCTCGAGGAGGAGCTGATCCAACCCCAGTAATCTCTGTACAGCTCTGCCCTGAGGAACAGCTGATCCAGCCCTCTGTAAAGCTCTGCCCTCGAGGAGGAGCTGATCCAACCCCTGTAATCTCTGTACAGCTCTGCCCTGAGGAGCAGCTGATCCAACCCCTTGACCCCTGTTAGCCCTTTGTACAGCTCTGCCCTATAATCTAAAGCTCAAATAGGGCAAGTGGCTACTGCCAGCTGTCAACCTTCCTTACTGGGGGATGTTTTCCTGACTCTTCTCTCTTTTATGCAAGTTTATTGGTGCAAATATTCACTATGAAACATGCTTTGTGGGGGAGAGAGGACTTCAGGGCATTTCACACAGTAAGTTACATTCTTTACCCTCCTACTAAGTGTTAACAAATTCCCACCTTTCTGCTTACCCTATATCACCTTTACATCCCTCTCTGTAATGCTTTCACCTTGAAGAACAGCGATTCCCCCCTTGTCCAGGCTCCTCATATGGACTGCCCAGATACCGAAGAGCAGATGATCCCAATTGTCTCTTTGCAATTCCTGCACCAGAGAAACAATGGGTCATACCCATACTGACTTGTCCATGAAGTATATATAACATCTCCCCAAAGCCCCGCCACATGACCCTAAACAGTAGCTCACCCACAATCCAAGCTACTGCCCCATCCAGTAAGGTCTGGTGATTTATTTATAAAGTACTACAGTACAGCTGAACCTACCCATCATCACCTACACCCCTGAAGAGCAGCTGATCTGAGCAGCACAGTCCATTACCCTGGGGAATAGCTGTCTCCTACCCTTTAAACTAACCACACAACACTGCCCTGTCCCTGCGGAATAGCTGTCACCACCCTCTGAAACTAACCACGCAACAATGCCCCGCCCCTGAGAAATAGCTGTCACCACCCTCTGAAACTAACCACACAACAATGCCCCGCCCCTGAGGAATAGCTGTCACCACCCTCTGAAACTAACCACACAACAATGCCTCGCCCCTGAGAAATAGCTGTCACCACCCTCTGAAACTAAATGCTCAACAATGCCCCGCCCCTGAGAAATAGCTGTCAGCACCCTCTGAAACTAACCACACAACAATGCCCCGCCCCTGAGGAATAGCTGTCCCCATGCCCTAAAACATAAACAGAAAAGCTAAACAGTAGAGACTCAAATTGGACTTGGCGCCTAGAAAAGTGTATATTGTAAGAGTTGGTGTGGAAGGGTTAGGTATATGTTGGTTATTTGCAGTGTCTGGTGCAACCCCGGGAGAAAATGAGCAAAATTATAAAGAAAAAAGGAGGGTTCAATAAGTAGACAGAACATGGTCCAATAAGAATATGAGAATTTTATTTGGGCTGCGGATTTCAACACAGAATCAGCGTCTTCATCAGGCCTGAAGCAAATAATCTGTACAAATAAGATATAAAAATATACATAAAATACAATAAGAACAATGGAAATAGAATGTTCCATACAAGTCTATTCATTTACATAAAATACCAATCAATAAATGGTAAATACCATAAATACTAATAGTGGGTAATAATAAATATAAAGATCGAGAAATTGTATATAAAGTAGATTATCTTTATGCAGTAAATACATAGAGGCAGGAAGGAACTTGGCCTAGATAAAAGGTAGTAGCACGGTAAGGAAATAGGCAGGTTCAAAAGAAGGGAGCAAGTCGATAGATATAGAAGAGGTGATAATGATGAGGGGCAAAAATGCCTAACGGATGCCTCCCTGCTCTCTGCTGTACCTCAACTTAGGAGCTCATGTGATATATGTCCCCTAGTGGTGGTGTATAATGTGTATGTAGTGATTTCCCCCTAGTTGTGGTGTATAATGTGTATGTAGTGATCTCCTCCTAGTGGTGGTGTATAATGTGTATGTAGTGATCTCCCCCTAGTGGTGGTGTATAATGTGTATGTAGTGATCTCCCCCTAGTGGTGGTGTATAATGTGTATGTAGTGAGCTCCCCCTAGTGGTGGTGTATAATGTGTATGCAGTGATCTCCCCCTAGTGGTGGTGTATAATGTGTATGCAGTGATCTCCCCCTAGTGGTGGTGTATAATGTGTATGTAGTGATCTCCCCCTAGTGGTGATGTATAATCTGTATGTAGTCATCTCCCCCTAGTGGTGGTGTATAATGTGTATGTAGTGATCTCCCCCTAGTGGTGGTGTATAATGTGTATGTAGTGATCTCCCCCTAGTGGTGGTGTATAATGTGTATGTAGTGATCTCCCCCTAGTGGTGGTGTATAATGTGTATGTAGTGATCTCCTCCTAGTGGTGGTGTATAATGTGTATGTAGTGATCTCCCCCTAGTGGTGATGTATAATGTGTATGTAGTGATCTCCTCCTAGTGGTGGTGTATAATGTGTATGTAGTGATCTCCTCCTAGTGGTGGTGTATAATGTGTATGTAGTGATCTCCCCCTAGTGGTGGTGTATAATCTGTATGTAGTGGGCTCCCCCTAGTGGTGGTGTATAATGTGTATGTAGTGATCTCCCCCTAGTGGTGGTGTATAATGTGTATGTAGTGATCTCCTCCTAGTGGTGGTGTATAATGTGTATGTAGTGATCTCCTCCTAGTGGTGGTGTATAATGTGTATGTAGTGAGCTCCCCCTAGTGGTGGTGTATAATGTGTATGTAGTGATCTCCCCCTAGTGGTGGTGTATAATCTGTATGTAGTGATCTCTCCCTAGTGGTGGTGTATAATCTGTATGTAGTGATCTCCCCCTAGTGGTGGTGTATAATGTGTATGTAGTGATCTCACCCTAGTGGTGGTGTATAATGTGTATGTAGTGATCACCTCCTAGTGGTGGTGTATAATGTGTATGTAGTGAGCTCCCCCTAGTGGTGGTGTATAATGTGTATGTAGTGATCTCCCCCTAGTGGTGGTGTATAATGTGTATGTAGTGATCTCCTCCTAGTGGTGGTGTATAATCTGTATGTAGTGATCTCCTCCTAGTGGTGGTGTATAATGTGTATGTAGTGAGCTCCCCCTAGTGGTGGTGTATAATGTGTATGTAGTGAGCTCCCCCTAGTGGTGGTGTATAATGTGTATGTAGTGAGCTCCCCCTAGTGGTGGTGTATAATGTGTATGTAGTGAGCTCCCCCTAGTGGTGGTGTATAATGTGTATGTAGTGATCTCCCCCTAGTGGTGGTGTATAATGTGTATGTAGTGATCTCCCCCTAGTGGTGGTGTATAATGTGTATGTAGTGATCTCCCCCTAGTGGTGGTGTATAATGTGTATGTAGTGATCTCCTCCTAGTGGTGGTGTATAATGTGTATGTAGTGATCTCCTCCTAGTGGTGGTGTATAATGTGTATGTAGTGATCTCCTCCTAGTGGTGGTGTATAATGTGTATGTAGTGATCTCCTCCTAGTGGTGGTGTATAATCTGTATGTAGTGATCTCCCCCTAGCGGTGGTGTATAATGTGTATGTAGTGATCTCCCCCTAGCGGTGGTGTATAATGTGTATGTAGTGATCTCCCCCTAGCGGTGGTGTATAATGTGTATGTAGTGATCTCCCCCTAGTGGTGGTGTATAATGTGTATGTAGTGATCTCCTCCTAGTGGTGGTGTATAATGTGTATGTAGTGATCTCCTCCTAGTGGTGGTGTATAATGTGTATGTAGTGAGCTCCCCCTAGTGGTGGTGTATAATCTGTATGTAGTGATCTCCTCCTAGTGGTGGTGTATAATCTGTATGTAGTGATCTCCCCCTAGTGGTGGTGTATAATGTGTATGTAGTGATCTCCTCCTAGTGGTGGTGTATAATGTGTATGTAGTGATCTCCTCCTAGTGGTGGTGTATAATGTGTATGTAGTGATCTCCCCCTAGTGGTGGTGTATAATGTGTATGTAGTGATCTCCCCCTAGTGGTGGTGTATAATCTGTATGTAGTGATCTCCTCCTAGTGGTGGTGTATAATGTGTATGTAGTGATCTCCTCCTAGTGGTGGTGTATAATGTGTATGTAGTGATCTCCTCCTAGTGGTGGTGTATAATGTGTATGTAGTGATCTCCTCCTAGTGGTGATGTATAATGTGTATGTAGTGATCTCCTCCTAGTGGTGGTGTATAATGTGTATGTAGTGATCTCCCCCTAGTGGTGGTGTATAATGTGTATGTAGTGATCTCCCCCTAGTGGTGGTGTATAATGTGTATGTAGTGATCTCCTCCTAGTGGTGGTGTATAATGTGTATGTAGTGATCTCCCCCTAGTGGTGATGTATAATGTGTATGTAGTGATCTCCCCCTAGTGGTGGTGTATAATGTGTATGTAGTGATCTCCTCCTAGTGGTGGTGTATAATGTGTATGTAGTGATCTCCCCCTAGTGGTGGTGTATAATGTGTATGTAGTGATCTCCCCCTAGTGGTGGTGTATAATGTGTATGTAGTGATCTCCTCCTAGTGGTGGTGTATAATGTGTATGTAGTGATCTCCCCCTAGTGGTGGTGTATAATCTGTATGTAGTGATCTCCCCCTAGTGGTGGTGTATAATCAGTATGTAGTGATCTCCCCCTAGTGGTGGTGTATAATCTGTATGTAGTGATCTCCCCCTAGTGGTGGTGTATAATCTGTATGTAGTGATCTCCCCGTGGATACAGGTGTAGCAGAGCCGTGGATACAGGTGTAGCAGAGCCGTGGATACAGGTGTAGCAGAGCCGTGGATACAGGTGTAGCAGAGCCGAGGTTACAGGTGTAGCAGAGCCGAGGTTACAGGAGTAGCAGAGCCGAGGTTACAGGAGTAGCAGAGCCTAGGTTACAGGAGTAGCAGAGCCGAGGATACAGGTTTAGCAGAGCGGAGGTTACAGGTGTAGTAGTGCCGTGGATACAGGAGTAGCAGAGCTGTGGATACAGGTTTAGCAGAGCGGAGGTTACAGGTGTAGCAGTGCTGAGGTTACAGGTGTAGCAGTGCTGAGGTTACAGGTGTAGCAGTGCTGAGGTTACAGGTGTAGCAGTGCTGAGGTTACAGGTGTAGCAGTGCTGAGGTTACAGGTGTAGCAGTGCTGAGGTTACAGGAGTAGCAGAGCTGAGGTTACAGGTGTAGCAGTGCTGAGGTTACAGGAGTAGCAGAGCTGAGGTTACAGGAGTAGCAGAGCTGAGGTTACAGGAGTAGCAGAGCCTTGGATACAGGTGTAGCAGAGCCGAGGTTACAGGAGTAGCAGAGCCGAGGATACAGGTTTAGCAGAGCTGAGGTTACAGGTGTAGTAGTGCCGTGGATACAGGAGTAGCAGAGCTGAGGTTACAGGAGTAGCAGAGCTGAGGTTACAGGTGTAGCAGTGCTGAGGTTACAGGTGTAGCAGAGCTGAGGTTACAGGAGTAGCAGAGCTGAGGTTACAGGAGTAGCAGAGCTGAGGTTACAGGAGTAGCAGAGCCTTGGATACAGGTGTAGCAGAGCCGAGGTTACAGGTGTAGCAGAGCCGAGGTTACAGGTGTAGCAGAGCCGAGGTTACAGGTGTAGCAGAGCTGAGGTTACAGGTGTAGCAGTGCTGAGGTTACAGGAGTAGCAGAGCTGAGGTTACAGAGCTGCGCTCCTGCGCTGGTTAATGTTGCGCTCCTCTCCGCGCTGCGCTCCACGTGGCAGGTAATAATAGGGATGAGCCGTCACTAGACCTGTAATTCCCATCCTGCTGACAGGCACAGCTCTATTATGTGGTGACAGCAATAATTACCCCTCCCCCGCTACCTGTCACTGAATGACTCACCCACCGCAGCATCCGCAACATTCCCCTGCAGCCGGGATGGTCAGGTGCTCCGGATGGTCAAGTGCTCCGGATGGTCAGGCGCTCCGGATGGTCAGGCGCTCCGGATGGTCAGGCGCTCCGGATCGTCAGGTGCTCCCTATGGTCAGGTGCTCCGGATGGTCAGGCGCTCCGGATGGTCAGGCGCTCCGGATGGTCAGGCGCTCCGGATGGTCAGGCGCTCCGGATGGTCAGGCGCTCCGGATGGTCAGGTGCTCCGGATCGTCAGGTGCTCCGGATCGTCAGGCGCTCCGGATGGTCAGGCGCTCCGGATGGTCAGGTGCTCCGGGTCGTCAGGTGCTCCGTATGGTCAGGTGCTCCGGGTCGTCAGGTGCTCCGGATGGTCAGGTGCTCCGGGTCGTCAGGTGCTCCGGATGGTCAGGCGCTCCGGATGGTCAGGCGCTCCGGATGGTCAGGCGCTCCGGATGGTCAGGCGCTCCGGATCGTCAGGCGCTCCGGATCGTCAGGCGCTCCGGATGGTCAGGTGCTCCGGGTCGTCAGGTGCTCCGGATGGTCAGGTGCTCCGGATGGCCAGGTGCCCCGGATCGTCAGGTGCTCCGTTTTATACATTATTCCGGGCTGCCACATGTTCTAGATTGTTCTGGATTATGAGATTTTCTGGATTATCAGATGTTCTGGATTTTTGTTATTCTAGACATTGATGACTTAATGTCCTTCTCTTTAACCCTTCGATTGCTGAAGCTTATTTTTTTTTGGGGGGGGGGGAGGGCCCTTTAGATCTCCAGACCTCCAGTGAAGACTGACCCATAACAGGAGACAGAACAGGACACCGTGTATGACATCAGAGCCGTACTCCACTCACATCCAGAGCTGCAGTCCTGCCAAATCCTCTTATACTGTATCCACATCTAAAGCTGCAGTCCAGCCACATCCTCTCATACTCCAGTCACATCCAGAGCTGCAGTCCAGGGAGGCCACTGCCTAAATAACCTCTAACTCCTCCCACAATAGGATCCCACCCACATATTATAAGTCCCTCCCTGCCAAGCCTGTCATGCCTGCTCTACGCCCAGCTACATCCTCCCTTACTCTAGTCACATCCAGAGCTGCAGTCCAGCCACATCCTCCCTTACTCTAGTCACATCCAGAGCTGCAGTCCAGCCACATCCTCCCTTACTCTAGTCACATCCAGAGCTGCAGTCCAGCCACATCCTCCCTTACTCTAGTCACATCCAGAGCTGCAGTCCAGCCACATCCTCCCTTACTCTAGTCACATCCAGAGCTGCAGTCCAGCCACATCCTCCCTTACTCTAGTCACATCCAGAGCTGCAGTCCAGCCACATCCTCCCTTACTCTAGTCACATCCAGAGCTGCAGTCCAGCTACATCCTCCCTTACTCTAGTCACATCCAGAGCTGCAGTCCAGCTACATCCTCCCTTACTCTAGTCACATCCAGAGCTGCAGTCCAGCTACATCCTCCCTTACTCTAGTCACATCCAGAGCTGCAGTCCAGCTACATCCTCCCTTACTCTAGTCACATCCAGAGCTGCAGTCCTGCCACATCCTCCCTTACTCTAGTCACATCCAGAACTGCAGTCCAGCTACATCCTCCCTTACTCTAGTCACATCCAGAGCTGCAGTCCTGCCACATCCTCCCTTACTCTAGTCACATCCAGAGCTGCAGTCCAGCTACATCCTCCCTTACTCTAGTCACATCCAGAGCTGCAGTCCTGCCACATCCTCCCTTACTCTAGTCACATCCAGAGCTGCAGTCCAGCTACATCCTCCCTTACTCTAGTCACATCCAGAGCTGCAGTCCTGCCACATCCTCCCTTACTCTAGTCACATCCAGAGCTGCAGTCCAGCCACATCTTCTCATACTCTAGCTACATCCAGAGCTGCAGTCCTGCCACATCCTGCCTTACTCTAGTCACATCCAGAGCTGCAGTCCAGCTACATCCTCCCTTACTCTAGTCACATCCAGAGCTGCAGTCCTGCCACATCCTCCCTTACTCTAGTTACATCCAGAGCTGCAGTCCAGCCACATCCTCCCTTACTCTAGTCACATCCAGAGCTGCAGTCCTGCCACATCCTCCCTTACTCTAGTCACATCCAGAGCTGCAGTCCAGCCACATCCTCTCATACACTAGCTACATCCAGAGCTGCAGTCCTGCCACATCTTCTCATACTCCAGTCACATCTAGAGCTGCAGTCCAGCCACATCCTCTCATACTCCATTCACATCCCGAGCTGCAGTCCAGCCACATCTTCTCATACACTACCCACATCCAGAGCTGCAGTCCTGCCACATCCTCTTATACTCTAGCCACATCCAGAGCTGCAGTCCAGCCACATCATCTCATACTCCAGTCACATCCAGAGCTGCAGTCCAGCCACATCCTCTTATACTCTAGCCACATTCAGAGCTGCAGTCCAGCCACATCCTCCCTTACTCTAGTCACATCCAGAGCTGCAGTCCAGCCACATCCTCTCATACTCCAGTCACATCTAGAGCTGCAATCCAGCCACATCCTCTCATACTCCAGTCACATCCAGAGCTGCAGCCACCATTAGAGATCTTTGGTGGTGAATGTAGCAGTGCCGATGCTGCGGAGCGACATCCCGATCCCCGGGGAGGCGTCTCCATGGTAACATCCCGCATAATATCCCTAAATCTACACCAAATACTGGAGCTACAGAACGAAGGGTTAATAAAAGGCAGACATTAACCCCCTCTGTGCTGGACAGGGCGGGAGCCGAATCCTCTGGCTGCTTACACTGACACCCGGGGACCATCTACTCATTACATTACATCAGGAAGCTCCGCCCCCCGCTGGTGGAGGAGCAGGGGGCAGCAAGAAGGAGCAGGGGGCAGCAAGGAGGAGCAGGGGGCGGCAAAGAGGAGCAGGGGGCGGCAAGGAGGAGCAGGGGGCGGCAAGGAGGAGCAGGGGGCGGCAAGGAGGAGCAGGGGGCGGCAAGGAGGAGCAGGGGGCGGCAAGGAGGAGCAGGGGGCGGCAAGGAGGAGCAGGGGGCGGCAAGGAGGAGCAGAGGGGAACAAGGAGGAGCAGGGGGCGGCAAGAAGGAGCAGGGGGCAGCAAGGAGGAACAGGGGGCAGCAAGAAGGAGCAGGGGGCGGCAAGGAGGAGCAGGGGGCGGCAAGGAGGAGCAGGGGGCGGCAAGAAGGAGCAGGGGGCAGCAAGGAGGAGCAGGGGGCAGCAAGAAGGAGCAGGGGGCAGCAAGAAGGAGCAGGGGGCAGCAAGAAGGAGCAGGGGGCAGCAAGGAGGAGCAGGGGGCAGCAAGGAGGAGCAGGGGGCAGCAAGGAGGAACAGGGGGCAGCAAGAAGGAGCAGGGGGCAGCAAGGAGGAGCAGGGGGCAGCAAGGAGGAACAGGGGGCAGCAAGGAGGAACAGGGGGCAGCAAGGAGGAACAGGGGGCAGCAAGGAGGAACAGGGGGCAGCAAGAAGGAACAGGGGGCAGCAAGAAGGAACAGGGGGCAGCAAGAAGGAACAGGGGGCAGCAAGAAGGAACAGGGGGCAGCAAGAAGAAACAGGGGGCAGCAAGAAGAAACAGGGGGCAGCAAGAAGGAGCAGGGGGCAGCAAGAAGGAGCAGGGGGCAGCAAGAAGGAACAGGGGGCAGCAAGGAGGAACAGGGGGCAGCAAGGAGGAACAGGGGGCAGCAAGGAGGAACAGGGGGCAGCAAGGAGGAGCAGGGGGCAGCAAGAAGGAACAGGGGGCAGCAAGAAGGAACAGGGGGCAGCAAGAAGGAACAGGGGGCAGCAAGAAGGAGCAGGGGGCAGCAAGAAGGAGCAGGGGGCAGCAAGAAGGAGCAGGGGGCAGCAAGGAGGAACAGGGGGCAGCAAGGAGGAACAGGGGGCAGCAAGAAGGAACAGGGGGCAGCAAGAAGGAACAGGGGGCAGCAAGAAGGAACAGGGGGCAGCAAGAAGGAGCAGGGGGCAGCAAGAAGGAGCAGGGGGCAGCAAGAAGGAACAGGGGGCAGCAAGGAGGAACAGGGGGCAGCAAGGAGGAACAGGGGGCAGCAAGAAGGAGCAGGGGGCAGCAAGAAGGAGCAGGGGGCAGCAAGAAGGAGCAGGGGGCAGCAAGAAGGAGCAGGGGGCAGCAAGAAGGAGCAGGGGGCAGCAAGGAGGAACAGGGGGCAGCAAGGAGGAACAGGGGGCAGCAAGGGATACAATCTATTACTCTCTGTTATCAGCCATTACACCCCGGGGAGAGGAGACTGTACAGGGGGGGGATACAATCTATTACTCTCTGTTATCAGCCATTACACCCCGGGGAGAGGAGACTGTACAGGGGGGATACAATCTATTACTCTCTGTTATCAGCCATTACACCCCGGGGAGAGGAGACTGTACAGGGGGGGATATAATCTATTACTCTCTGTTATCAGCCATTACACCCCGGGGAGAGGAGACTGTACAGGGGGGATACAATCTATTACTCTCTGTTATCAGCCATTACACCCCGGGGAGAGGAGACTGTACAGGGGGGATACAATCTATTACTCTCTGTTATCAGCCATTACATCCCGGGGAGAGGAGACTGTACAGGGGGGATACAATCTATTACTCTCTGTTATCAGCCATTACATCCCGGGGAGAGGAGACTGTACAGGGGGGGATACAATCTATTACTCTCTGTTATCAGCCATTACATCCCGGGGAGAGGAGACTGTACAGGGGGGATACAATCTATTACTCTCTGTTATCAGCCATTACATCCCGGGGAGAGGAGACTGTACAGGGGGGGATACAATCTATTACTCTCTGTTATCAGCCATTACACCCCGGGGAGAGGAGACTGTACAGGGGGGGGATACAATCTATTACTCTCTGTTATCAGCCATTACATCCCGGGGAGAGGAGACTGTACAGGGGGGATACAATCTATTACTCTCTGTTATCAGCCATTACACCCCGGGGAGAGGAGACTGTACAGGGGGGATACAATCTATTACTCTCTGTTATCAGCCATTACACCCCAGGGAGAGGAGACTGTACAAGGGGATACAATCTATTACTCTCTGTTATCAGCCATTACATCCCGGGGAGAGGAGACTGTACAGGGGGGGATACAATCTATTACTCTCTGTTATCAGCCATTACACCCCGGGGAGAGGAGACTGTACAGGGGGGGGATACAATCTATTACTCTCTGTTATCAGCCATTACACCCCGGGGAGAGGAGACTGTACAGGGGGATACAATCTATTACTCTCTGTTATCAGCCATTACACCCCGGGGAGAGGAGACTGTACAGGGGGATACAATCTATTACTCTCTGTTATCAGCCATTACACCCCGGGGAGAGGAGACTGTACAGGGGGGGATACAATCTATTACTCTCTGTTATCAGCCATTACATCCCGGGGAGAGGAGACTGTACAGGGGGGGATACAATCTATTACTCTCTGTTATCAGCCATTACATCCCGGGGAGAGGAGACTGTACAGGGGGGGATACAATCTATTACTCTCTGTTATCAGCCATTACACCCCGGGGAGAGGAGACTGTACAGGGGGGGATACAATCTATTACTCTCTGTTATCAGCCATTACATCCCGGGGAGAGGAGACTGTACAGGGGGGATACAATCTATTACTCTCTGTTATCAGCCATTACACCCCGGGGAGAGGAGACTGTACAGGGGGGGGATACAATCTATTACTCTCTGTTATCAGCCATTACATCCCGGGGAGAGGAGACTGTACAGGGGGGATACAATCTATTACTCTCTGTTATCAGCCATTACACCCCGGGGAGAGGAGACTGTACAGGGGGGATACAATCTATTACTCTCTGTTATCAGCCATTACACCCCGGGGAGAGGAGACTGTACAGGGGGGATACAATCTATTACTCTCTGTTATCAGCCATTACACCCCGGGGAGAGGAGACTGTACAGGGGGGATACAATCTATTACTCTCTGTTATCAGCCATTACATCCCGGGGAGAGGAGACTGTACAGGGGGGATACAATCTATTACTCTCTGTCATCAGCCATTACATCCCGGGGAGAGGAGACTGTACAGGGGGGATACAATCTATTACTCTCTGTTATCAGCCATTACACACCGGGGAGAGGAGACTGTACAGGGGGGATACAATCTATTACTCTCTGTTATCAGCCATTACACCCCGGGGAGAGGAGACTGTACAGGGGGGATACAATCTATTACTCTCTGTTATCAGCCATTACATCCCGGGGAGAGGAGACTGTACAGGGGGGATACAATCTATTACTCTCTGTTATCAGCCATTACACCCCGGGGAGAGGAGACTGTACAGGGGGGATACAATCTATTACTCTCTGTTATCAGCCATTACATCCCGGGGAGAGGAGACTGTACAGGGGGGGATACAATCTATTACTCTCTGTTATCAGCCATTACATCCCGGGGAGAGGAGACTGTACAGGGGGGGATACAATCTATTACTCTCTGTTATCAGCCATTACACCCCGGGGAGAGGAGACTGTACAGGGGGGGATACAATCTATTACTCTCTGTTATCAGCCATTACATCCCGGGGAGAGGAGACTGTACAGGGGGGATACAATCTATTACTCTCTGTTATCAGCCATTACACCCCGGGGAGAGGAGACTGTACAGGAGGATACAATCTATTACTCTCTGTTATCAGCCATTACATCCCGGGGAGAGGAGACTGTACAGGGGGGATACAATCTATTACTCTCTGTTATCAGCCATTACATCCCGGGGAGAGGAGACTGTACAGGGGGGATACAATCTATTACTCTCTGTTATCAGCCATTACACCCCGGGGAGAGGAGACTGTACAGGGGGGATACAATCTATTACTCTCTGTTATCAGCCATTACACCCCGGGGAGAGGAGACTGTACAGGGGGGGGGATACAATCTATTACTCTCTGTTATCAGCCATTACACCCCGGGGAGAGGAGACTGTACAGGGGGGGATACAATCTATTACTCTCTGTTATCAGCCATTACACCCCGGGGAGAGGAGACTGTACAGGGGGATACAATCTATTACTCTCTGTTATCAGCCATTACACCCCGGGGAGAGGAGACTGTACAGGGGGGATACAATCTATTACTCTCTGTTATCAGCCATTACACCCCGGGGAGAGGAGACTGTACAGGGAGGATACAATCTATTACTCTCTGTTATCAGCCATTACACCCCGGGGAGAGGAGACTGTACAGGGGGGATACAATCTATTACTCTCTGTTATCAGCCATTACACCCCGGGGAGAGGAGACTGTACAGGGGGGGTACAATCTATTACTCTCTGTTATCAGCCATTACACCCCGGGGAGAGGAGACTGTACAGGGGGGATACAATCTATTACTCTCTGTTATCAGCCATTACACCCCGGGGAGAGGAGACTGTACAGGGGGGGATACAATCTATTACTCTCTGTTATCAGCCATTACACCCCGGGAAGAGGAGACTGTACAGGGGGATACAATCTATTACTCTCTGTTATCAGCCATTACACCCCGGGGAGAGGAGACTGTACAGGGGGGATACAATCTATTACTCTCTGTTATCAGCCACTACACCCCGGGGAGAGGAGACTGTACAGGGGGGGGGGGATACAATCTATTACTCTCTGTTATCAGCCACTACACCCCGGGGAGAGGAGACTGTACAGGGGGGGATACAATCTATTACTCTCTGTTATCAGCCATTACACCCCGGGGAGAGGAGACTGTACAGGGGGGATACAATCTATTACTCTCTGTTATCAGCCATTACACCCCGGGGAGAGGAGACTGTACAGGGGGGATACAATCTATTACTCTCTGTTATCAGCCATTACACCCCGGGGAGAGGAGACTGTACAGGGGGGGATACAATCTATTACTCTCTGTTATCAGCCATTACATCCCGGGGAGAGGAGACTGTACAGGGGGGGATACAATCTATTACTCTCTGTTATCAGCCATTACATCCCGGGGAGAGGAGACTGTACAGGGGGGGATACAATCTATTACTCTCTGTTATCAGCCATTACACCCCGGGGAGAGGAGACTGTACAGGGGGGATACAATCTATTACTCTCTGTTATCAGCCATTACATCCCGGGGAGAGGAGACTGTACAGGGGGGATACAATCTATTACTCTCTGTTATCAGCCATTACACCCCGGGGAGAGGAGACTGTACAGGGGGGGATACAATCTATTACTCTCTGTTATCAGCCATTACACCCCGGGGAGAGGAGACTGTACAGGGGGGATACAATCTATTACTCTCTGTTATCAGCCATTACACCCCGGGGAGAGGAGACTGTACAGGGAGGATACAATCTATTACTCTCTGTTATCAGCCATTACACCCCGGGGAGAGGAGACTGTACAGGGGGGATACAATCTATTACTCTCTGTTATCAGCCATTACACCCCGGGGAGAGGAGACTGTACAGGGGGGGTACAATCTATTACTCTCTGTTATCAGCCATTACACCCCGGGGAGAGGAGACTGTACAGGGGGGATACAATCTATTACTCTCTGTTATCAGCCATTACACCCCGGGGAGAGGAGACTGTACAGGGGGGGATACAATCTATTACTCTCTGTTATCAGCCATTACACCCCGGGGAAGAGGAGACTGTACAGGGGGGATACAATCTATTACTCTCTGTTATCAGCCATTACACCCCGGGGAGAGGAGACTGTACAGGGGGGATACAATCTATTACTCTCTGTTATCAGCCACTACACCCCGGGGAGAGGAGACTGTACAGGGGGGGGGGGATACAATCTATTACTCTCTGTTATCAGCCACTACACCCCGGGGAGAGGAGACTGTACAGGGGGGGATACAATCTATTACTCTCTGTTATCAGCCATTACACCCCGGGGAGAGGAGACTGTACAGGGGGGATACAATCTATTACTCTCTGTTATCAGCCATTACACCCCGGGGAGAGGAGACTGTACAGGGGGGATACAATCTATTACTCTCTGTTATCAGCCATTACACCCCGGGGAGAGGAGACTGTACAGGGGGGGATACAATCTATTACTCTCTGTTATCAGCCATTACATCCCCGGGGAGAGGAGACTGTACAGGGGGGATACAATCTATTACTCTCTGTTATCAGCCATTACATCCCGGGGAGAGGAGACTGTACAGGGGGGGATACAATCTATTACTCTCTGTTATCAGCCATTACACCCCGGGGAGAGGAGACTGTACAGGGGGGATACAATCTATTACTCTCTGTTATCAGCCATTACATCCCGGGGAGAGGAGACTGTACAGGGGGGATACAATCTATTACTCTCTGTTATCAGCCATTACACCCCGGGGAGAGGAGACTGTACAGGGGGGGGATACAATCTATTACTCTCTGTTATCAGCCACTACACCCCGGGGAGAGGAGACTGTACAGGGGGGGGGGATACAATCTATTACTCTCTGTTATCAGCCATTACACCCCGGGGAGAGGAGACTGTACAGGGGGGGGGATACAATCTATTACTCTCTGTTATCAGCCATTACATCCCGGGGAGAGGAGACTGTACAGGGGGGATACAATCTATTACTCTCTGTTATCAGCCATTACACCCCGGGGAGAGGAGACTGTACAGGGGGATACAATCTATTACTCTCTGTTATCAGCCATTACATCCCGGGGAGAGGAGACTGTACAGGGGGGATACAATCTATTACTCTCTGTTATCAGCCATTACATCCCGGGGAGAGGAGACTGTACAGGGGGGATACAATCTATTACTCTCTGTTATCAGCCATTACATCCCGGGGAGAGGAGACTGTACAGGGGGGGATACAATCTATTACTCTCTGTTATCAGCTATTACATCCCGGGGAGAGGAGACTGTACAGGGGGGGGGATACAATCTATTACTCTCTGTTATCAGCCATTACACCCGGGGAGAGGAGACTGTACAGGGGGGGGGATACAATCTATTACTCTCTGTTATCAGCCATTACATCCCAGGGAGAGGAGACTGTACAGGGGGGGGGGATACAATCTATTACTCTCTGTTATCAGCCATTACATCCCGGGGAGAGGAGACTGTACAGGGGGGATACAATCTATTACTCTCTGTTATCAGCCATTACATCCCGGGGAGAGGAGACTGTACAGGGGGGATACAATCTATTACTCTCTGTTATCAGCCATTACATCCCGGGGAGAGGAGACTGTACAGGGGGATACAATCTATTACTCTCTGTTATCAGCCATTACATCCCGGGGAGAGGAGACTGTACAGGGGGGGGATACAATCTATTACTCTCTGTTATCAGCCATTACACCCCGGGGAGAGGAGACTGTACAGGGGGATACAATCTATTACTCTCTGTTATCAGCCATTACACCCCGGGGAGAGGAGACTGTACAGGGGGATACAATCTATTACTCTCTGTTATCAGCCATTACATCCCGGGGAGAGGAGACTGTACAGGGGGGGATACAATCTATTACTCTCTGTTATCAGCCATTACATCCTGGGGAGAGGAAACTGTACAGGGGGGATACAATCTATTACTCTCTGTTATCAGCCACTACACCCCGGGGAGAGGAGACTGTACAGGGGGGGTACAATCTATTACTCTCTGTTATCAGCCATTACACCCCGGGGAGAGGAGACTGTGCAGGGGGGATACAATCTATTACTCTCTGTTATCAGCCATTACATCCCGGGGAGAGGAGACTGTACAGGGGGGATACAATCTATTACTCTCTGTTATCAGCCATTACACCCCGGGGAGAGGAGACTGTACAGGGGGGATACAATCTATTACTCTCTGTTATCAGCCATTACACCCTGGGGAGAGGAGACTGTACAGGGGGGATACAATCTATTACTCTCTGTTATCAGCCATTACATCCCGGGGAGAGGAGACTGTACAGGGGGGATACAATCTATTACTCTCTGTTATCAGCCATTACACCCCGGGGAGAGGAGACTGTACAGGGGGGATACAATCTATTACTCTCTGTTATCAGCCATTACACCCCGGGGAGAGGAGACTGTACAGGGGGGGATACAATCTATTACTCTCTGTTATCAGCCATTACACCCCGGGGAGAGGAGACTGTACAGGGGGGGATACAATCTATTACTCTCTGTTATCAGCCATTACACCCCGGGGAGAGGAGACTGTACAGGGGGGATACAGTCTATTACTCTCTGTTATCAGCCATTACACCCCGGGGAGAGGAGACTGTACAGGGGGGATACAATCTATTACTCTCTGTTATCAGCCATTACACCCCGGGGAGAGGAGACTGTACAGGGGGGGATACAATCTATTACTCTCTGTTATCAGCCATTACACCCCGGGGAGAGGAGACTGTACAGGGGGGATACAATCTATTACTCTCTGTTATCAGCCATTACATCCCAGGGAGAGGAGACTGTACAGGGGGATACAATCTATTACTCTCTGTTATCAGCCATTACACCCCGGGGAGAGGAGACTGTACAGGGGGGGGGGGGTACAATCTATTACTCTCTGTTATCAGCCATTACATCCCGGGGAGAGGAGACTGTACAGGAGGGATACAATCTATTACTCTCTGTTATCAGCCATTACACCCCGGGGAGAGGAGACTGTACAGGGGGGGATACAATCTATTACTCTCTGTTATCAGCCATTACACCCCGGGGAGAGGAGACTGTACAGGGGGGATACAATCTATTACTCTCTGTTATCAGCCATTACATCCCGGGGAGAGGAGACTGTACAGGGGGGATACAATCTATTACTCTCTGTTATCAGCCATTACACCCCGGGGAGAGGAGACTGTACAGGGGGGATACAATCTATTACTCTCTGTTATCAGCCATTACACCCGGGGAGAGGAGACTGTACAGGGGGGGATACAATCTATTACTCTCTGTTATCAGCCATTACATCCCGGGGAGAGGAGACTGTACAGGGGGGGATACAATCTATTACTCTCTGTTATCAGCCATTACATCCCGGGGAGAGGAGACTGTACAGGGGGGATACAATCTATTACTCTCTGTTATCAGCCATTACATCCCGGGGGGAGGAGACTGTACAGGGGGGATACAATCTATTACTCTCTGTTATCAGCCATTACATCCCGGGGAGAGGAGACTGTACAGGGGGATACAATCTATTACTCTCTGTTATCAGCCATTACACCCCGGGGAGAGGAGACTGTACAGGGGGGGATACAATCTATTACTCTCTGTTATCAGCCATTACACCCCGGGGAGAGGAGACTGTACAGGGAGGATACAATCTATTACTCTCTGTTATCAGCCATTACACCCCGGGGAGAGGAGACTGTACAGGGGGGGTACAATCTATTACTCTCTGTTATCAGCCATTACATCCCGGGGAGAGGAGACTGTACAGGGGGGGATACAATCTATTACTCTCTGTTATCAGCCATTACACCCAGGGGAGAGGAGACTGTACAGGGGGGATACAATCTATTACTCTCTGTTATCAGCCATTACATCCCGGGGAGAGGAGACTGTACAGGGGGGGTACAATCTATTACTCTCTGTTATCAGCCATTACATCCCGGGGAGAGGAGACTGTACAGGGGGGATACACTCTATTACTCTCTGTTATCAGCCATTACACCCCGGGGAGAGGAGACTGTACAGGGGGGGGGGATACAATCTATTACTCTCTGTTATCAGCCATTACACCCCGGGGAGAGGAGACTGTACAGGAGGGACACAATCTATTACTCTCTGTTATCAGCCATTACATCCCGGGGAGAGGAGACTGTACAGGGGGATACAATCTATTACTCTCTGTTATCAGCCATTACACCCCGGGGAGAGGAGACTGTACAGGGGGGGATACAATCTATTACTCTCTGTTATCAGCCATTACACCCCGGGGAGAGGAGACTGTACAGGGGGGGATACAATCTATTACTCTCTGTTATCAGCCATTACATCCCGGGGAGAGGAGACTGTACAGGGGGGGGGGATACAATCTATTACTCTCTGTTATCAGCCATTACACCCCGGGGAGAGGAGACTGTACAGGGGGATACAATCTATTACTCTCTGTTATCAGCCATTACATCCCGGGGAGAGGAGACTGTACAGGGGGGGATACAATCTATTACTCTCTGTTATCAGCCATTACATCCCGGGGAGAGGAGACTGTACAGGGGGGGGGGGTACAATCTATTACTCTCTGTTATCAGCCATTACACCCCGGGGAGAGGAGACTGTACAGGGGGGGGGGGGATACAATCTATTACTCTCTGTTATCAGCCATTACATCCCGGGGAGAGGAGACTGTACAGGGGATACAATCTATTACTCTCTGTTATCAGCCATTACATCCCGGGGAGAGGAGACTGTACAGGGGGGGATACAATCTATTACTCTCTGTTATCAGCCATTACATCCCGGGGAGAGGAGACTGTACAGGGGGGGATACAATCTATTACTCTCTGTTATCAGCCATTACACCCCGGGGAGAGGAGACTGTACAGGGGGGATACAATCTATTACTCTCTGTTATCAGCCATTACACCCCGGGGAGAGGAGACTGTACAGGGGGGATACAATCTATTACTCTCTGTTATCAGCCATTACACCCCGGGGAGAGGAGACTGTACAGGGGGATACAATCTATTACTCTCTGTTATCAGCCATTACATCCCGGGGAGAGGAGACTGTACAGGGGGGATACAATCTATTACTCTCTGTTATCAGCCATTACATCCCGGGGAGAGGAGACTGTACAGGGGGGGTACAGTCTATTACTCTCTGTTATCAGCCATTACACCCCGGGGAGAGGAGACTGTACAGGGGGGGATACAATCTATTACTCTCTGTTATCAGCCATTACACCCCGGGGAGAGGAGACTGTACAGGGAGGATACAATCTATTACTCTCTGTTATCAGCCATTACACCCCGGGGAGAGGAGACTGTACAGGGGGGATACAATCTATTACTCTCTGTTATCAGCCATTACATCCCGGGGAGAGGAGACTGTACAGGGGGGGGATACAATCTATTACTCTCTGTTATCAGCCATTACACCCCGGGGAGAGGAGACTGTACAGGGGAGGATACAATCTATTACTCTCTGTTATCAGCCATTACATCCCGGGGAGAGGAGACTGTACAGGGGGATACAATCTATTACTCTCTGTTATCAGCCATTACATCCCGGGGAGAGGAGACTGTACAGGGGGGATACAATCTATTACTCTCTGTTATCAGCCATTACACCCCGGGGAGAGGAGACTGTACAGGGGGGGGATACAATCTATTACTCTCTGTTATCAGCCATTACACCCCGGGGAGAGGAGACTGTACAGGGGGGGATACAATCTATTACTCTCTGTTATCAGCCATTACATCCCGGGGAGAGGAGACTGTACAGGAGGGATACAATCTATTACTCTCTGTTATCAGCCATTACATCCCGGGGAGAGGAGACTGTACAGGGGGGGGATACAATCTATTACTCTCTGTTATCAGCCATTACATCCCGGGGAGAGGAGACTGTACAGGGGGGGGATACAATCTATTACTCTCTGTTATCAGCCATTACACCCCGGGGAGAGGAGACTGTACAGGGGGGGATACAATCTATTACTCTCTGTTATCAGCCATTACATCCCGGGGAGAGGAGACTGTACAGGAGGGATACAATCTATTACTCTCTGTTATCAGCCATTACATCCCGGGGAGAGGAGACTGTACAGGGGGGGGATACAATCTATTACTCTCTGTTATCAGCCATTACACCCCGGGGAGAGGAGACTGTACAGGGGGGGATACAATCTATTACTCTCTGTTATCAGCCATTACACCCCGGGGGGAGGAGACTGTACAGGGGGGGGGATACAATCTATTACTCTCTGTTATCAGCCATTACATCCCGGGGAGAGGAGACTGTACAGGGGGGGGGGGGTACAATCTATTACTCTCTGTTATCAGCCATTACATCCCGGGGAGAGGAGACTGTACAGGAGGGATACAATCTATTACTCTCTGTTATCAGCCATTACACCCCGGGGAGAGGAGACTGTACAGGGGGGGATACAATCTATTACTCTCTGTTATCAGCCATTACACCCAGGGGAGAGGAGACTGTACAGGAGGGATACAATCTATTACTCTCTGTTATCAGCCATTACACCCCGGGGAGAGGAGACTGTACAGGGGGGGATACAATCTATTACTCTCTGTTATCAGCCATTACATCCCGGGGAGAGGAGACTGTACAGGGGGGGGGATACAATCTATTACTCTCTGTTATCAGCCATTACACCCCGGGGAGAGGAGACTGTACAGGAGGGATACAATCTATTACTCTCTGTTATCAGCCATTACACCCAGGGGAGAGGAGACTGTACAGGGGGGTATACAATCTATTACTCTCTGTTATCAGCCATGTAAGGGGTTGTCTGGCTGATCTCTTGTCTCTATCACTATACGCTATGCAGATGTAGCAGAGTTGTTGTAGTAGATGTCAGTGATGTTTCCCCCGGCCCCTGATGCTGGGGGTAGTAGTTGTGTCTTCTCTCTGTGTTAGTTGCTGGGAGCGTTCAGCTGGAGCACAGGAAATATCTCAGAAAAGACGGAGAGCGGCAGATGGAGGGGAATCACATAATCCACTCCCCGCCAGTAACCCCTTGTGTGCTGGGGGGGGGGGGGATTACTGGGGGGGGGGGGGGGATATGGAGACCTGACCCCACAATGAAGGTCACAGGCTCCACCAGTGCAGCTCGGGTCCAGTCATCCCTATTGTTCCCTCCATCAGGACCTTATTCATCCATTGTCTATGGAGAGAGAGTCGTGAAGGGTTAATCCCTATTTACTGTTTTACCAAAAGGTGCAATTATTAACCCTTCACTCCCTAGGAATGAACTTTTATTCATGAAAACTTTATGTCAACAACGCGGTAAACCTCCCCGAATAATGTAGGAATGATGAGGATGTAGTCGTGTGCGGAGGGGGAGGATAGAGGGCGACACCACGCCCCATGTGACCCCTGTGCGGGCACCTTATATCATCATACTATAACCGTATAATAACTGCCAACATGTGACAGACGCTCCTTGCTGGGGGAAAATTAATCCGTAATATCCAAAACTCAGGCACTTGGGATAGAATCTCACATGACTGAGCTCTGGAAGCTCAAGGCCTGGACTCCCAGCTGGCAAGTCAGCCAACCGAGCCGAGTGATGTCACCAAAGGGGAGGGGCTTAGGGAAAGACTAAACCTTAGTCCCTGTGACCTTGTACCCGGGGGATAAATCCATCGCCTTGTGATAGACGTCTATGGATATCCCCCAGCTGTAAGTCCCCCTGTGTACTTACCTCCTGTGCCCGGTAGACGCTCTCCTCCCTGGTTGCTGATCCGCTTACATTTTGGGGCATTTTCATTTTTCTGTATAAATAACCCCCAGACTTTTCCCTATTGTTATATTTCATGATCTCGCCTGTGCGTAACTTGTACATTGGTGGATAACAAGGATGGGATGTGAGGGACCCCCACACTGAGCAGCATATAGGGGGTCCATGTGTAATGACCCTATATATAACCCCCCCCCCCTCCGCACCACACCCCGATCCTTCCTATGTTATTGGGGAGATTTATCACCTTCTTGATTAAGTTTTTATTCCATAAAATAAAAGTTCCGTTCTAGTGAGTCAAGGGTTAATAATCGTCTGATATACAGGGGGGGGGGGGGGGAGGATAGATATTAAGGGCGGTTCTCTACCCCTTCCTCCTGGTGGGTGCCCCCCTGTATAATTGTTTTGGGGGTGCCCCCCTGTATTACTATTATGGGGGTGCTCTCCCTCTCCCTCCTGGTGGGTGCCCCCCTGTATGACTGTTATGGGGGTGCTCTATCCCCTCCTCCTGGTGGGTGCCCCCCTGTATGACTGCTATGGGGGCGCTCTATCCCCTCCTCCTGGTGGGTGCCCCCCTGTATGACTGCTATGGGGGCGCTCTCCCTCTCCCTCCTGGTGGGTGCCCCCCTGTATGACTGTTATGGGGGTGCTCTCCCTCTCC
Organism: Engystomops pustulosus; assembly: GCF_040894005.1. Classification (NCBI taxonomy): domain Eukaryota; kingdom Metazoa; phylum Chordata; class Amphibia; order Anura; family Leptodactylidae; genus Engystomops; species Engystomops pustulosus. The sequence goes on from NC_092412.1 coordinate 2,957,771, forward strand.
CTCCTGGTGGGTGCCCCCCTTTATGACTTATGGGGGCGCTCTACCCCCTCCTCCTGGTGGGTGCCCCCCTGTATGACTGCTATGGGGGCGCTCTCCCTCTCCCTCCTGGTGGGTGCCCCCCTTTATGACTGTTATGGGGGCGCTCTACCCCATCCTCCTGGTGGGTGCCCCCTTTATGACTGTTATGGGGGCGCTCTACCCCCTCCTCCTGGTGGGTGCCCCCCCTGTATGACTGTTATGGGGGCGCTCTACCCCCTCCTCCTGGTGGGTGCCCCCTGTATGACTGTTATGGGGGCGCTCTATCCACTCCTCCTGGTGGGTGCCCCCTGTGTGACTGTTATGGGGTCACTCTCCCTCTCCCTCCTGGTGGGTGCCCCCTGTGTGACTGTTATGGGGGCGCTCTCCCTCCTGGTGGGTGCCCCCCCTGTATGACTGTTATGGGGTCACTCTCCCTCTACCTCCTGGTGGGTGCCCCCCCTGTATGACTGTTATGGGGGCGCTCTATCAACTCCTCCTGGTGGGTGCCCCCTGTATGACTGTTATGGGGGCGCTCTACCCCATCCTCCTGGTGGGTGCCCCCTTTATGACTGTTATGGGGGCGCTCTACCCCCTCCTCCTGGTGGGTGCCCCCCCTGTATGACTGTTATGGGGGCGCTCTACCCCCTCCTCCTGGTGGGTGCCCCCTGTATGACTGTTATGGGGGCGCTCTATCCACTCCTCCTGGTGGGTGCCCCCTGTGTGACTGTTATGGGGTCACTCTCCCTCTCCCTCCTGGTGGGTGCCCCCTGTGTGACTGTTATGGGGGCGCTCTCCCTCCTGGTGGGTGCCCCCCCTGTATGACTGTTATGGGGTCACTCTCCCTCTACCTCCTGGTGGGTGCCCCCCCTGTATGACTGTTATGGGGGCGCTCTATCCACTCCTCCTGGTGGGTGCCCCCTGTATGACTGTTATGGGGGCGCTCTATCCACTCCTCCTGGTGGGTGCCCCCTGTATGACTGTTATGGGGGTGCTCTCCCTCTTCCTCCCGGCGGGTGCCCCCCCTGTATGACCGTTATGGGGGCGCTCTATCCACTCCTCCTGGTGGGTGCCCCCCTGTGTGACTGTTATGGGGGCGCTCTCCCTCTCCCTCCTGGTGGGTGCCCCCCTGTATGACTGTTATGGGGGTGCTCTCCCTCTTCCTCCCGGCGGGTGCCCCCCCTGTGTGACTTATTGGGGCTTTCATCCACCTCCTGATGGTGACCGGTCACAGCTGTTGTAGTCTCTGGTGTTGCTGCCCCTGAGCTGTGATCTGTGTGACCGGCGCCCCCTGTAGGGACCTGTCATCTCCAATATGTGTCCCCCGGAGGACCCCCCTGTCATGTGACACATATCGGAGGCCGATTAATTCCTGATCTCTAGGAGAAGGGACATAAGTGACCGCCGGCTGCTGCCAATGTCATCACATCCAGGAAGACGGACGTGTAATGGGGGCAATAGGGGGGCACGGGGGAGGGGGAGGACCGGACACCAGCAGAGACACAGACATGGACCTCCAGGGGCACCACAAGACGGGAGACAGAAGCCGGAACACAGCGGAACATTCCACCAACTACATTGTATAATTATCATAATATTATCACCTTACTGATACAATAAGAAACATCCTGCGTGACCAATATACACCACTAGGGGGAGCTCACTGCATACAGATTATACACCACCACTAGGGGGAGCTCACTGCATACAGATTATACACCACCACTTGGGGGAGATCACTACATACACATTATACACCACCACTAGGAGGAGATCACTACATACAGATTATACACCACCACTAGGAGGAGATCACTACATACAGATTATACACCACCACTAGGAGGAGATCACTACATACAGATTATACACCACCACTAGGGGGAGATCACTACATACACATTATACACCACCACTAGGGGGAGCTCACTGCATACAGATTATACACCACCACTAGGGGGAGCTCACTGCATACAGATTATACACCACCACTAGGGGGAGCTCACTGCATACAGATTATACACCACCACTAGGGGGAGCTCACTGCATACAGATTATACACCACCACTAGGGGGAGATCACTACATACACATTATACACCACCACTAGGAGGAGATCACTACATACAGATTATACACCACCACTAGGAGGAGATCACTACATACAGATTATACACCACCACTAGGAGGAGATCACTACATACAGATTATACACCACCACTAGGGGGAGATCACTACATACACATTATACACCACCACTAGGGGGAGCTCACTGCATACAGATTATACACCACCACTAGGGGGAGCTCACTGCATACAGATTATACACCACCACTAGGGGGAGCTCACTGCATACAGATTATACACCATCACTAGGGGGAGCTCACTGCATACAGATTATACACCACCACTAGGGGGAGATCACTACATACAGATTATACACCACCACTAGGAGGAGATCACTACATACAGATTATACACCACCACTAGGGGGAGATCACTACATACACATTATACACCACCACTAGGAGGAGATCACTACATACACATTATACACCACCACTAGGGGGAGATCACTACATACACATTATACACCACCACTAGGAGGAGATCACTACATACACATTATACACCACCACTAGGGGGAGATCACTACATACACATTATACACCACCACTAGGAGGAGATCACTACATACACATTATACACCACCACTAGGGGGAGATCACTACATACACATTATACACCACCACTAGGGGGAGATCACTACATACACATTATACACCACCACTAGGGGGAGATCACTACATACACATTATACACCACCACTAGGGGGAGATCACTACATACACATTATACACCACCACTAGGAGGAGATCACTACATACACATTATACACCACCACTAGGAGGAGCTCACTACATACACATTATACACCACCACTAGGAGGAGATCACTACATACCCATTATACACCACCACTAGGAGGAGATCACTACATACACATTATACACCACCACTAGGGGGAGATCACTACATACACATTATACACCACCACTAGGGGGAGCTCACTGCATACAGATTATACACCACCACTAGGGGGAGATCACTACATACAGATTATACACCACCACTAGGGGGAGCTCACTGCATACAGATTATACACCACCACTAGGGGGAGATCACTACATACAGATTATACACCACCACTAGGGGGAGCTCACTACATACACATTATACACCACCACTAGGGGGAGATCACTACATACACATTATACACCACCACTAGGAGGAGATCACTACATACACATTATACACCACCACTAGGAGGAGATCACTACATACACATTATACACCACCACTAGGAGGAGATCACTACATACACATTATACACCACCACTAGGGGGAGCTCACTGCATACACATTATACACCACCACTAGGGGGAGATCACTACATACACATTATACACCACCACTAGGAGGAGATCACTACATACACATTATACATCACCACTAGGAGGAGATCACTACATACACATTATACACCACCACTAGGAGGAGATCACTACATACACATTATACACCACCACTAGGAGGAGATCACTACATACACATTATACACCACCACTAGGGGGAGATCACTACATACACATTATACACCACCACTAGGGGGAGCTCACTACATACACATTATACACCACCACTAGGGGGAGCTCACTACATACACATTATACACCACCACTAGGAGGAGATCACTACATACAGATTATACATCACCACTAGGAGGAGATCACTACATACACATTATACACCACCACTAGGGGGAGATCACTACATACACATTATACACCACCACTAGGAGGAGCTCACTACATACACATTATACACCACCACTAGGGGGAGATCACTACATACACATTATACACCACCACTAGGGGGAGATCACTACATACACATTATACACCACCACTAGGGGGAGCTCACTACATACACATTATACACCACCACTAGGGGGAGCTCACTACATACACATTATAGACCACCACTAGGGGGAGATCACTACATACACATTATACACCACCACTAGGGGGAGCTCACTGCATACAGATTATACACCACTAGGAGGAGATCACTACATACAGATTATACACCACCACTAGGGGGAGCTCACTGCATACAGATTATACATCACCACTAGGGGGAGCTCACTACATACAGATTATACACCACCACTAGGGGGAGATCACTGCATACAGATTATACACCACCACTAGGGGGAGATCACTGCATACAGATTATACACCACCACTAGGGGGAGCTCACTACATACAGATTATACACCACCACTAGGGGGAGATCACTACATACACATTATACATCACCACTAGGGGGAGCTCACTACATACACATTATACACCACCACTAGGGGGAGATCACTACATACACATTATACACCACCACTAGGGGGAGATCACTACATACACATTATACACCACCACTAGGAGGAGATCACTACATACCCATTATACACCACCACTAGGAGGAGATCACTACATACACATTATACACCACCACTAGGGGGAGATCACTACATACACATTATACACCACCACTAGGAGGAGCTCACTATATACACATTATACACCACCACTAGGGGGAGATCACTACATACACATTATACACCACCACTAGGGGGAGATCACTACATACACATTATACACCACCACTAGGGGGAGCTCACTACATACACATTATACACCACCACTAGGGGGAGCTCACTACATACACATTATAGACCACCACTAGGGGGAGATCACTACATACACATTATACACCACCACTAGGGGGAGCTCACTGCATACAGATTATACACCACTAGGAGGAGATCACTACATACAGATTATACACCACCACTAGGGGGAGCTCACTGCATACAGATTATACATCACCACTAGGGGGAGCTCACTACATACAGATTATACACCACCACTAGGGGGAGATCACTGCATACAGATTATACACCACCACTAGGGGGAGATCACTGCATACAGATTATACACCACCACTAGGGGGAGCTCACTACATACAGATTATACACCACCACTAGGGGGAGATCACTACATACACATTATACATCACCACTAGGGGGAGCTCACTACATACACATTATACACCACCACTAGGGGGAGATCACTACATACACATTATACACCACCACTAGGGGGAGATCACTACATACACATTATACACCACCACTAGGAGGAGATCACTACATACACATTATACACCACCACTAGGAGGAGCTCACTACATACACATTATACACCACCACTAGGAGGAGATCACTACATACCCATTATACACCACCACTAGGAGGAGATCACTACATACACATTATACACCACCACTAGGGGGAGATCACTACATACACATTATACACCACCACTAGGGGGAGCTCACTGCATACAGATTATACACCACCACTAGGGGGAGATCACTACATACAGATTATACACCACCACTAGGGGGAGCTCACTGCATACAGATTATACACCACCACTAGGGGGAGATCACTACATACAGAATATACACCACCACTAGGAGGAGATCACTACATACACATTATACACCACCACTAGGAGGAGATCACTACATACACATTATACACCACCACTAGGGGGAGCTCACTGCATACACATTATACACCACCACTAGGGGGAGATCACTACATACACATTATACACCACCACTAGGAGGAGATCACTACATACACATTATACATCACCACTAGGAGGAGATCACTACATACACATTATACACCACCACTAGGGGGAGATCACTACATACACATTATACACCACCACTAGGGGGAGCTCACTACATACACATTATACACCACCACTAGGGGGAGCTCACTACATACACATTATACACCACCACTAGGAGGAGATCACTACATACAGATTATACATCACCACTAGGAGGAGATCACTACATACACATTATACACCACCACTAGGGGGAGATCACTACATACACATTATACACCACCACTAGGAGGAGCTCACTACATACACATTATACACCACCACTAGGGGGAGATCACTACATACACATTATACACCACCACTAGGGGGAGATCACTACATACACATTATACACCACCACTAGGGGGAGCTCACTACATACACATTATACACCACCACTAGGGGGAGCTCACTACATACACATTATAGACCACCACTAGGGGGAGATCACTACATACACATTATACACCACCACTAGGGGGAGCTCACTGCATACAGATTATACACCACTAGGAGGAGATCACTACATACAGATTATACACCACCACTAGGGGGAGCTCACTGCATACAGATTATACATCACCACTAGGGGGAGCTCACTACATACAGATTATACACCACCACTAGGGGGAGATCACTGCATACAGATTATACACCACCACTAGGGGGAGATCACTGCATACAGATTATACACCACCACTAGGGGGAGCTCACTACATACAGATTATACACCACCACTAGGGGGAGATCACTACATACACATTATACATCACCACTAGGGGGAGCTCACTACATACACATTATACACCACCACTAGGGGGAGATCACTACATACACATTATACACCACCACTAGGGGGAGATCACTACATACAGATTATACACCACCACTAGGGGGAGATCACTGCATACAGATTATACATCACCACTAGGGGGAGCTCACTACATACAGATTATACACCACCACTAGGGGGAGCTCACTACATACACATTATACACCACCACTAGGAGATCACTACAAACAGATTATACACCACCACTAGGGGGAGATCACTACATACACATTATACACCACCACTAGGAGGAGATCACTACATACACATTATACACCACCACTAGGAGGAGATCACTACATACACATTATACACCACCACTAGGGGGAGATCACTACATACACATTATACACCACCACTAGGGGGAGATCACTACATACAGATTATACACCACCACTAGGGGGAGATCACTACAAACAGATTATACACCACCACTAGGAGGAGATCACTACATACACATTATACATCACCACTAGGGGGAGATCACTACATACACATTATACACCACCACTAGGAGGAGATCACTACATACAGATTATACACCACCACTAGGGGGAGATCACTACATACAGATTATACACCACCACTAGGAGGAGATCACTGCATACAGATTATACACCACCACTAGGGGGAGATCACTACATACACATTATACACCACCACTAGGAGGAGATCACTACATACACATTATACACCACCACTAGGGGGAGATCACTACATACACATTATACACCACCACTAGGGGGAGATCACTACATACACATTATACACCACCACTAGGAGGAGATCACTACATACACATTATACACCACCACTAGGGGGAGATCACTACATACACATTATACACCACCACTAGGAGGAGATCACTACATACACATTATACACCACCACTAGGGGGAGATCACTACATACAGAATATACACCACCACTAGGAGGAGATCACTACATACACATTATACACCACCACTAGGAGGAGATCACTACATACAGATTATACACCACCACTAGGGGGAGATCACTACATACACATTATACACCACCACTAGGGGGAGATCACTACATACAGATTATACACCACCACTAGGGGGAGATCACTACATACAGAATATACACCACCACTAGGAGGAGATCACTACATACACATTATACACCACCACTAGGGGGAGATCACTACATACACATTATACACCACCACTAGGGGGAGATCACTACATACAGATTATACACCACCACTAGGGGGAGATCACTACATACAGAATATACACCACCACTAGGAGGAGATCACTACATACACATTATACACCACCACTAGGAGGAGATCACTACATACACATTATACACCACCACTAGGGGGAAATCACTACATACACATTATACACCACCACAAGGGGGAGATCACTACATACAGATTATACACCACCACTAGGAGGAGATCACTACATACACATTATACACCACCACTAGGAGGAGATCACTACATACACATTATACATCACCACTAGTGGGAGATCACTACATACACATTATACACCACCACTAGGAGGAGATCACTACATACAGATTATACACCACCACTAGGAGGAGATCACTACATACACATTATACACCACCACTAGGAGGAGATCACTACATACACATTATACACCACCACTAGGGGGAGATCACTACAAACAGATTATACACCACCACTAGGAGGAGATCACTACATACACATTATACATCACCACTAGGGGGAGATCACTACATACACATTATACACCACCACTAGGAGGAGATCACTACATACAGATTATACACCACCACTAGGGGGAGATCACTACATACAGATTATACACCACCACTAGGAGGAGATCACTGCATACAGATTATACACCACCACTAGGGGGAGATCACTACATACACATTATACACCACCACTAGGAGGAGATCACTACATACACATTATACACCACCACTAGGGGGAGATCACTACATACACATTATACACCACCACTAGGGGGAGATCACTACATACACATTATACACCACCACTAGGAGGAGATCACTACATACACATTATACACCACCACTAGGGGGAGATCACTACATACACATTATACACCACCACTAGGAGGAGATCACTACATACACATTATACACCACCACTAGGGGGAGATCACTACATACAGAATATACACCACCACTAGGAGGAGATCACTACATACACATTATACACCACCACTAGGAGGAGATCACTACATACACATTATACACCACCACTAGGAGGAGATCACTACATACAGATTATACACCACCACTAGGGGGAGGTCACTACATACAGATTATACACCACCACTAGGGGGAGATCACTACATACACATTATACACCACCACTAGGAGGAGATCACTACATACAGATTATACACCACCACTAGGGGGAGGTCACTACATACAGATTATACACCACCACTAGGGGGAGATCACTACATACAGAATATACACCACCACTAGGAGGAGATCACTACATACACATTATACACCACCACTAGGGGGAGATCACTACATACAGATTATACACCACCACTAGGGGGAGCTCACTACATACAGATTATACACCACCACTAGGGGGAGATCACTACATACACATTATACACCACCACTAGGAGGAGATCACTACATACACATTATACACCACCACTAGGGGGAAATCACTACATACACATTATACACCACCACAAGGGGGAGATCACTACATACAGATTATACACCACCACTAGGAGGAGATCACTACATACACATTATACACCACCACTAGGAGGAGATCACTACATACACATTATACATCACCACTAGTGGGAGATCACTACATACACATTATACACCACCACTAGGAGGAGATCACTACATACACATTATACACCACCACTAGGGGGAGCTCACTACATACAGATTATACACCACCACTAGGGGGAGATCACTACATACAGATTATACACCACCACTAGGGGGAGCTCACTACATACACATTATACACCACCACTAGGGGGAGATCACTACATACACATTATACACCACCACTAGGAGGAGATCACTACATACACATTATGCACCACCACTAGGGGGAGATCACTACATACAGATTATACACCACCACTAAGGGGAGCTCACTACATACACATTATACACCACCACTAGGAGGAGATCACTACATACACATTATACATCACCACTAGGAGGAGATCACTACATACACATTATACATCACCACTAGGAGGAGATCACTACATACAGATTATACACCACCACTAGGGGGAGATCACTACATACACATTATACATCACCACTAGGGGGAGATCACTACATACACATTATACATCACCACTAGGAGGAGATCACTACATACACATTATACATCACCACTAGGAGGAGATCACTACATACACATTATACACCACCACTAGGGGGAGATCACTACATACAGATTATACACCACCACTAGGGGGGGGTCACTACATACAGATTATACACCACCACTAGGAGGAGATCACTACATACATATTATACACCACCACTAGGAGGAGATCACTACATACAGATTATACACCACCACTAGGGGGAGATCACTACATACAGATTATACACCACCACTAGGGGGAGATCACTACATACAGATTATACACCACCACTAGGGGGAGATCACTACATACAGATTATACACCACCACTAGGGGGAGATCACTACATACAGATTATACACCACCACTAGGGGGAGATCACTACATACAGATTATACACCACCACTAGGGGGAGCTCACTACATACAGATTATACACCACCACTAGGGGGAGATCACTACATACAGATTATACACCACCACTAGGAGGAGATCACTACATACAGATTATACACCACCACTAGGGGGAGATCACTACATACACATTATACACCACCACTAGGAGGAGATCACTACATACACATTATACACCACCACTAGGGGGAGATCACTACATACACATTATACACCACCACTAGGGGGAGATCACTACATACAGATTATACACCACCACTAGGAGGAGATCACTACATACAGATTATACACCACCACTAGGAGGAGATCACTACATACAGATTATACACCACCACTAGGGGGAGATCACTACATACAGATTATACACCACCACTAGGAGGAGATCACTACATACAGATTATACACCACCACTAGGGGGAGATCACTACATACAGATTATACACCATTACTAGGGGGAGATCACTACATACAGATTATACACCACCACTAGGGGGAGGTCACTACATACAGATTATACACCACCACTAGGGGGAGATCACTACATACAGATTATACACCATTACTAGGGGGAGATCACTACATACAGATTATACACCACCACTAGGGGGAGGTCACTACATACAGATTATACACCACCACTAGGGGGAGATCACTACATACAGATTATACACCACCACTAGGAGGAGATCACTACATACAGATTATACACCATTACTAGGGGGAGATCACTACATACAGATTATACACCACCACTAGGGGGAGATCACTACATACATATTATACACCACCACTAGGGGGAGATCACTACATACAGATTATACACCACCACTAGGGGGAGATCACTACATACAGATTATACAGCACCACTAGGGGGAGCTCACTACATACACATTATACACCACCACTTGGAGGAGATCACTACATACAGATTATACACCACCACTAGGGGGAGATCACTACATACAGATTATACACCATTACTAGGGGGAGATCACTACATACAGATTATACACCACCACTAGCAGGAGCTCACTACATACACATTATACACCACCACTAGGGGGAGATCACTACATACAGATTATACACCACCACTAGGAGGAGATCACTACATACAGATTATACACCACCACTAGGGGGAGATCACTACATACACATTATACACCACCACTAGGGGGAAATCACTACATACACATTATACATCACCACTAGGGGGAGATCACTACATACACATTATACACCACCACTAGGGGGAGATCACTACATACACATTATACACCACCACTAGGAGGAGAACACTACATACACATTATACACCACCACTAGGAGGAGATCACTACATACACATTATACACCACCACTAGGGGGAGAACACTACATACACATTATACACCACCACTAGGGGGAGATCACTACATACAGATTATACACCATTACTAGGGGGAGATCACTACATACAGATTATACACCACCACTAGGAGGAGATCACTACATACAGATTATACACCATTACTAGGGGGAGATCACTACATACAGATTATACACCACCACTAGGGGGAGATCACTACATACATATTATACACCACCACTAGGGGGAGATCACTACATACAGATTATACACCACCACTAGGGGGAGATCACTACATACAGATTATACACCACCACTAGGGGGAGCTCACTACATACACATTATACACCACCACTTGGAGGAGATCACTACATACAGATTATACACCACCACTAGGGGGAGATCACTACATACACATTATACACCACCACTAGGAGGAGATCACTACATACAGATTATACACCACCACTAGCAGGAGCTCACTACATACACATTATACACCACCACTAGGGGGAGATCACTACATACACATTATACACCACCACTAGGAGGAGATTACTACATACAGATTATACACCACCACTAGGGGGAGATCACTACATACACATTATACACCACCACTAGGGGGAGATCACTACATACACATTATACACCACCACTAGGAGGAGATCACTACATACACATTATACACCACCACTAGGGGGAGAACACTACATACACATTATACACCACCACTAGGAGGAGATCACTACATACACATTATACACCACCACTAGGGGGAGATCACTACATACAGATTATACATCACCACTAGGGGGAGATCACTACATACAGATTATACACCACCACTAGGGGGAGATCACTACATACACATTATACACCACCACTAGGGGGAGATCACTACATACACATTATACACCACCACTAGGAGGAGATCACTACATACACATTATACACCACCACTAGGGGGAGATCACTACATACACATTATACACCACCACTAGGGGGAGATCACTACATACAGATTATACACCACCACTAGGGGGAGATCACTACATACACATTATACACCACCACTAGGGGGAGATCACTACATACAGATTATACATCACCACTAGGGGGAGATCACTACATACAGATTATACACCACCACTAGGAGGAGATCACTACATACATATCATACACCACCACTAGGGGGAGATCACTACATACACATTATGGGATGGGGTTTATAGTAACATCCCTGGTGGTCTAGGATGATGTAGGATTATAGTAACATCCCTGGTGGTCTAGGATGATGTAGGATTATAATAACATCCCTGGTGGTCTAGGATTATGATGGGTTATAGTAACATCCCTGGTGGTCTAGGATGATGATGGGGTTTATAGTAACATCCCTGGTGGTCTAGGATGATGATGGGGTTTATAGCAACATCCCTAGTGGTCTAGGATGATGATGGAGTTTATAGTAACATCCCTGGTGGTCTAGGGTTATGATGGGTTATAGTACCATCCCTGGTGGTCTAGGATGATGGGGTTTTTAGTAACATCCCTGGTGGTCTAGGATGATGATGGGGTTTATAGTAACATCCCTGGTGGTCTAGGATGGTCATGGGGTTTATAGTAACATCCCTGGTGGTCTAGGATGATGATGGGGTTTATAGTAACATCCCTGGTGGTCTAGGATGATGATGGGGTTTATAGTAACATCCCTGGTGGTCTAGGATGATGATGGGGTTTATAGTAACATCCCTGGTGGTATGGGATGATGATGGGGTTTATAGTAACATCCCTGGTGGTCTAGGATGATGATGGGGTTTATAGTAACATCCCTGGTGGTCTAGGATGGTCATGGGGTTTATAGTAACATCCCTGGTGGTCTAGGATGATGATGGGGTTTATAGTAACATCCCTGGTGGTCTAGGATGATGATGGGGTTTATAGTAACATCCCTGGTGGTCTAGGATGATGATGGGGTTTATAGTAACATCCCTGGTGGTCTAGGATGGTCTAATGAGACTGAGGCTCCCGAAAAACTACAAGAACGAAATAGAATAGAAACATAGAATAAATAGAATAGTGCACGGTGTAATCCACAGAACCAGACACAAGGGCGGCGATCGAGAGACGCCATACTGGATGGAAGTACATACAAGCCGTATGCACGGTCCCTTCCTTGGTTGCACTTGATGGACATGAGTCTCTTTACAACTTATGAAGATGTGGAGAACCAGACTGGACCTTTTGTTCTGTCCCATCAGAAGGGCTAGAAATGATACTACGGATCCTTGCATCTCCAAACATGAGCAACGCATGGATCCTCCAGGGCCAGAAACCCAACCAGAGCAGCAGAACGTAGACAAACATGAAGGTGGCGCTAGGAAAAATTGGTGGGACTGCGTTGAGGTTAGTAGCACACCCTGAATTTTGGGTCTTCTCCATTACCAGGTGCGGTGACATCATTGGCTCGTGATGACATCACTCAGAGCTTCAGTGACCACAGAGTCCGTCATGGCCTCAGGTCTAGAGGAGGAGGGTCTTCTGGTCATGTAGGATCCCATGAGGGTCTTCTGGTCATGTAGGATCCCATGAGGGTCTTCTGGTCCTGTAGGCTCCCATGAGGGTCTTCTGGTCCTGTAGGCTCCCATGAGGGTCTTCTGGTCCTGTAGGCTCCCATGAGGGTCTTCTGGTCCTGTAGGCTCCCATGAGGGTCTTCTGGTCCTGTAGGCTCCCATGAGGGTCTTCTGGTCATGTAGGATCCCATGAGGGTCTTCTGGTCATGTAGGATCCCATGAGGGTCTTCTGGTCATGTAGGATCCCATGAGGGTCTTCTGGTCATGTAGGATCCCATGAGGGTCTTCTGGTCATGTAGGATATCATGAGGGTCTTCTGGTCATGTAGGATCCCATGAGGGTCTTCTGGTCATGTAGGATCCCATGAGGGTCTTCTGGTCATGTAGGATCCCATGAGGGTCTTCTGGTCATGTAGGAGCTGATGAGGGTCTTCTGGCCATGTAGGATCCCATGAGGGTCTTCTGGTCATGTAGGATCCCATGAGGGTCTTCTGGTCATGTAGGATCCCATGAGGGTCTTCTGGTTATGTAGGAGCTGATGAGGGTCTTCTGGTTATGTAGGAGCTGATGAGGGTCTTCTTGTTATGTAGGAGCTGATGAGGGTCATCTGGTTACGTAGGATCTCATGAGGGTCTTCTGGTTACGTAGGATCTCATGAGGGTCTTCTGGTTACGTAGGAGCTGATGAGGGTCTTCTGGTTACGTAGGATCTCATGAGGGTCTTCTGGTCATGTAGGATCTGATGAGGGTCTTCTGGTTATGTAGGAGCTGATGAGGGTCATCTAATTATGTAGGAGCTGATGAGGGTCATCTAATTATGTAGGATCTCATGAGGGTCTTCTGGTTACGTAGGATTCCATGAGGGTCTTCTGGTGATGTAGGATCTGATGAGGGTCTTCTGGTTATGTAGGATCTCATGAGGGTCTTCTGGTCATGTAGGAGCTGATGAGGGTCTTCTGGTTATGTAGGATCTCATGAGGGTCTTCTGGTTATGTAGGAGCTGATGAGGGTCTTCTGGTTATGTAGGAGCTGATGAGGGTCTTTCTTTGGTTATGTAGGATCTCATGAGGATCTTCTGGTTATGTAGGAGCTGATGAGGGTCTTCTGGTTATGTAGGCTCTGATGAGGGTCTTCTGGTTATGTAGGAGCTGATGAGGGTCTTCTGGTTATGTAGGAGCTGATGAGGGTCTTCTGGTTATGTAGCCTCTGATGAGGGTCTTCTGGTTATGTAGGAGCTGATGAGGGTCTTCTGGTTATGTAGGAGCTGATGAGGGTCTTCTGGTCATGTAGGAGCTGATGAGGGTCTTCTGGTTATGTAGGATCTCATGAGGGTCTTCTGGTTATGTAGGATCTCATGAGGGTCTTCTGGTGATGTAGGATCTCATGAGGGTCTTCTGGTGATGTAGGATCTCATGAGGGTCTTCTGGTGATGTAGGATCTCATGAGGGTCTTCTGGTTATGTAGGCTCTGATGAGGGTCTTCTGGTTATGTAGGCTCTGATGAGGGTCTTCTGGTTATGTAGGAGCTGATGAGGGTCTTTCTTTGGTTATGTAGGATCTCATGAGGGTCTTCTGGTTATGTAGGATCTGATGAGGGTCTTCTGGTGATGTAGGAGCTGATGAGGGTCTTCTGGTCATGTAGGATCTCATGAGGGTCTTCTGGTTATGTAGGCTCTGATGAGAGTCTTCTGGTTATGTAGGAGCTGATGAGGGTCTTCTGGTCATGTAGGAGCTGATGAGGGTCTTCTGGTTATGTAGGATCTCATGAGGGTCTTCTGGTTATGTAGGAGCTGATGAGGGTCTTTCTTTGGTTATGTAGGATCTCATGAGGGTCTTCTGGTTATGTAGGATCTGATGAGGGTCTTCTGGTGATGTAGGAGCTGATGAGGGTCTTCTGGTCATGTAGGATCTCATGAGGGTCTTCTGGTTATGTAGGCTCTGATGAGAGTCTTCTGGTTATGTAGGCTCTGATGAGGGTCTTCTGGTCATGTAGGAGCTGATGAGGGTCTTCTGGTTATGTAGGAGCTGATGAGGGTCTTCTGGTCATGTAGGAGCTGATGAGGGTCTTCTGGTTATGTAGGATCTCATGAGGGTCTTCTGGTTATGTAGGATCTCATGAGGGTCTTCTGGTGATGTAGGATCTCATGAGGGTCTTCTGGTGATGTAGGATCTCATGAGGGTCTTCTGGTTATGTAGGCTCTGATGAGAGTCTTCTGGTTATGTAGGCTCTGATGAGGGTCTTCTGGTCATGTAGGAGCTGATGAGGGTCTTCTGGTTATGTAGGCTCTGATGAGGGTCTTCTGGTTATGTAGGAGCTGATGAGGGTCTTTCTTTGGTTATGTAGGATCTCATGAGGGTCTTCTGGTTATGTAGGAGCTGATGAGGGTCTTCTGGTCATGTAGGAGCTGATGAGGGTCTTTCTTTGGTTTCTCTGAGGGCTTCGGCTGTAAATAACGTGTGTGACCTAGAAAACACGTGACCCGGAAGTCATGGAGCCCCCGTGTAGTGGTGACTCGGCAGGACCAGACCTCAGCACGCGGAGAGGTAATTGGTGAAGTCACTTTGTGCCCGGAGGAGTCGGGTACAGAACTCCATGATCGCTCCGAGAAGAGACATAAAAATAGCGCGTGGCGGCAGGGTCAGGAGCGTCTGCCACTGGCGGAGAGCAGGGAACAGGACAAACCCTTCTCCACAAACACAATCACACAGGAAAGCTACTTGTCTTCCTCTCAATTACCGGCAACTCCGGGCAGCGCTGGTGCTAATCATCTCCATGGGGACCGCAGCAGCTTCTGCACATGGTTACGTAAAGCCACCGGCCTGGAGAGACCGATGCTCAGTCATGACAAACACATTACAGGAGGTGAGGTTAATGGTGAGCTGGTGCAGTGCGGGTGGGAGCGCCCCAAGAATTCCCTCAGTCTCCAGATCATAGAGCAGAAGACCCCCCCCTAAAGCCGGAAGACCCCCTGATGTTCTCCTGAAGGTCAATGAAGATGAAGGCTTCACCATCGTCCTGACCATAAGGATCTAACCTTAACCCGCAACCACCAGCAAACTAGATCAGCCGCAACTCTACACACAATAGTGGCTCAATGAGCTCCGGTCCATACAAAGGAGGCCCTGGAGCTGGAGAAGGGACAACAATGAGCCACAACTATGGGGTATGGAGGGTCTCAGTTATATATATGGAGGGTCTCAGTTATTTATATGGAGGGTCTCAGCAGGGACAGCACAGAGCTCAGGAGCAGAGCACAGCAGGGACAGCAGAGAGCTCAGGCGCTAGTCACAGCAGGGGCAGCAGAGAGCTCAGGAGCACAGCACAGCAGGGGCAGCAGAGGGCTCAGGAGCAGAGCACAGCAGGGGCAGCAGAGAGCTCAGGAGCAGAGCACAGCAGGGGCAGCAGAGAGCTCAGGAGCAGAGCACAGCAGGGGCAGCAGAGAGCTCAGGAGCAGAGCACAGCAGGGACAGCAGAGAGCTCAGTAGCAGAGCACAGCAGGGACAGCAGAGAGCTCAGGAGCAGAGCACAGCAGGGACAGCAGAGAGCTCAGGAACAGAGCACAGCAGGGACAGCAGAGAGCTCAGGATCACAGCACAGCAGGGACAGCAGAGAGCTCAGGATCAGAGCACAGCAGGGGCAGCAGAGAACCCAGGAGCAGAGCACAGCAGGGACAGCAGAGACCTCAGGCGCTGGCCACAGCAGGGACAGCAGAGAGCTCAGGCACTGGTCACAGCAGGGAGAGCAGAGAGCTCAGGGCCTGGTCACAGCAGGGACAGCAAAGAACCCAGGAGCACAGCACAGCAGGGACAGCAGAGAGCACAGGTGCTGGTCAAAGCAGGGACAGCAGAGAGCTCAGTAGCAGAGCAAAGCAGGGACAGCAGAGAGCTCAGGAGCAGAGCACAGCAGGGGCAGCAGAGAACCCAGGAGCACAGCAGGGGCAGCAGAGTGCTCAGGCACTGGTCACAGCAGGGACAGCAGAGAGCTCAGGCGCTAGTCACAGCAGGGACAGCAGAGAGTTCAGGCGCTAGTCACAGCAGGGCAGCAGAGAGCTCAGGTGCTGGTCACAGCAGGGACAGCAGAGAGCTCAGGCACTGGTCACAGCAGGGACAGCAGAGAGCTCAGGCGCTGGTCTCAGCAGGGACAGCAGAGAGCTCAGGAGCAGAGCACAGCAGGGACAGCAGAGAGCTCAGGAGCAGAGCACAGCAGGGACAGCAGAGAGCTCAGGAGCAGAGCACAGCAGGGACAGCAGAGAGCTCAGGAGCAGAGCACAGCAGGGACAGCAGAGAGCTCAGGAGCAGAGCACAGCAGGGGCAGCAGAGAACCCAGGAGCACAGCAGGGGCAGCAGAGAGCTCAGGCACTGGTCACAGCAGGGACAGCAGAGAGCTCAGGCGCTAGTCACAGCAGGGACAGCAGAGAGTTCAGGCGCTAGTCACAGCATGGACAGCAGAGAGCTCAGGTGCTGGTCACAGCAGGGACAGCAGAGAGTTCAGGCGCTGGTCACAGCAGGGACAGCAGAGAGCTCAGGAGCAGAGCAAAGCAGGGACAGCAGAGAGCTCAGGAGCAGAGCACAGCAGGGACAGCAGAGAGCTCAGGAGCAGAGCACAGCAGGGGCAGCAGAGAGCTCAGGAGCAGAGCACAGCAGGGACAGTAGAGAGCTCAGGAGCAAAGCACAGCAGGGACAGCAGAGAGCTCAGGAGCAGAGCACAGCAGGGACAGCAGAGAGCTCAGGAGCAGAGCACAGCAGGGACAGCAGAGAGCTCAGGAGCAGAGCACAGCAGGGGCAGCAGAGAGCTCAGGAGCAGAGCACAGCAGGGGCAGCAGAGAGCTCAGGAGCAGAGCACAGCAGGGGCAGCAGAGAACCCAGGAGCAGAGCACAGCAGGGACAGCAGAGACCTCAGGCGCTGGTCACAGCAGGGACCGCAGAGAGTTCAGGCGCTGGTCACAGCAGGGAGAGCAGAGAGCTCAGGAGCTGGTCACAGCAGGGACAGCAGAGAACCCAGGAGCACAGCACAGCAGGGACAGCAGAGAGCTCAGGCGCAGAGCACAGCAGGGACAGCAGAGAGCTCAGGCACTGGTCACAGCAGGGACAGCAGAGAGCTCAGGAGCAGAGCACAGCAGGGGCAGCAGAGAACCCAGGAGCACAGCACAGCAGGGGCAGCAGAGAGCTCAGGAGCAGAGCACAGCAGGGGCAGCAGAGAGCTCAGGAGCAGAGCACAGCAGGGACAGTAGAGAGCTCAGGAGCAGAGCACAGCAGGGGCAGCAGAGAGCTCAGGAGCAGAGCACAGCAGGGGCAGCAGAGAGCTCAGGAGCAGAGCACAGCAGGGACAGCAGAGAGTTCAGGCGCTAGTCACAGCAGGGACAGCAGAGAGCTCAGGAGCAGAGCACAGCAGGGACAGCAGAGAGCTCAGGCGCAGAGCACAGCAGGGACAGCAGAGAGCTCAGGCACTGGTCACAGCAGGGACAGCAGAGAGCTCAGGCGCTAGTCACAGCAGGGACAGCAGAGAGCTCAGGAGCAGAGCACAGCAGGGGCAGCAGAGAGCTCAGGCGCTGGTCACAGCAGGGACAGCAGAGAGCTCAGGAGCAGAGCACAGCAGGGACAGCAGAGAGCTCAGGCGCAGGTCACAGCAGGGACAGCAGAGAGCTCAGGAGCAGAGCACAGCAGGGACAGTAGAGAGCTCAGGAGCAGAGCACAGCAGGGGCAGCAGAGAGCTCAGGAGCAGAGCACAGCAGGGGCAGCAGAGAGCTCAGGAGCAGAGCACAGCAGGGGCAGCAGAGGCTCCTGGAAACGCTCCTCCCACTTCCTCGTCACTCACCATAGACTTCCTGGAAATGCTCCTCCCACTTCCTCGTCACTCACCATAGACTCCTGGAAACGCTCCTCCCACTTCCTCGTCACTCACTGTAGACTTCCTGGAAATGCCCCTCCTTCTTCCTCGTCGCTCACTGTAGACTTCCTGGAAATGCTCCTCCCACTTCCTCTACATTCCCCATATATCTCCTCCCACTTTACTCTCTGTATACCTCCTGTACGCTCTGCACTTCCTCTGGTGGCTCAGGCAGAGGCTCCTCTCTATTTGCTGCGCTTTAGACTTGAGCTCAAACTACAAAACACTGAAGAAGGTAAAACTATACAAGTGTGACACCAGAAAACACGGAATATTCCGTCACATTGTTATAAAACATAAAATAAATTGTACTTTACTGATAATAAACAGACGATGGACATTATAGATGGAGACATGTTATATTACCCGGCAGCCTCTATATCAGGTAAAAGACCGAAAAATGATTCTCAAAAATGCCCAGAAGCGGTAAAACGGTAAAATGTGCGATAACCGAAACTCCGATATAAAAAGGTTAAAACTAGAGATGAGCGAACACTAAAATGCTCGGGTACTCGTTATTCGAGACGAACTTTTCCCGATGCTCGAGTGCTCGTCTCGAATAACGAGCCCCATTGAAGTCAATGGGAGACTCGAGCATTTTTCAAGGGGACCAAGGCTCTGCACAGGGAAGCTTGGCCAAACACCTGGGAACCTAAGAAAAGGATGGAAACACCACGGAAATGGACAGGAAACAGCAGGGGCAGCATGCATGGATGCCTCTGAGGCTGCTTAATCGCACCATTATGCCAAAATTATGGGCAACAGCATGGCCATGACAGAGTGACAGAATGAAGCTAGATAGCATGTAAAACATCCAATAATTGACCCTGACACTATAGGGGACGGCATGCAGAGGCAGCGGCAGGCTAGAGAGTGTCATGGCGACATACCCTAAATGGACTCAGGCTTCAAACCAATGGGTGTCAGAGAGGAACCAAAGGAGGTGAGCAAGAAGCGCTCAAATAATATCGGTACATGATAAAAGTTTGCCAGTATATTTTGTGGATTACACAGCAGGGTGGCGACAAAGTTAACATGGAAGCCATGAAAACAACCCAAAATTCTGCCTGACACAGCTCGTTTGATAAGGGGACCATGTATGCTTACAGTTCATGCCAGTCGCTGCCCTGGCTGCCAGTCTCCTTTCGAATACAGTTTAAAATAATAATAACCCTCATCCATAAAGCTCTGTATAATGCTGCACCCCCCTACCTCTCCTCTCTTATCTCAGTCTATCGCCCAACCCGTGCTCTTAGATCCGCCAGTGATCTTAGATTAACCTCTACCCTAGTGCGGACCTCCCACTCGCGTCTCCAAGACTTCTCTAGAGCTGCACCAATTCTATGGAATGCTCTGCCCTGGACTATCAGACTAATACCTAACCTCCAAAGTTTCAAACGTGCTCTTAAAACCCATTTCTTTAGGCAAGCCTATAACACTCATTAACTGCATGAAGTTTTAACTCTTCTACTAACCCGTCCTGTGTCGTCCTCCCATCTGTTATCCAGCAACCAACAGGCACCAGACTTCTCTGCAGTCCCATTCACCCTGGACCTGGTATATAAGATGACGGCTGAGTGGTTCAAGCGACAGCAATTCCATTTATTATATTTTGTTCTATTCCCTAAGAAGAATGGCTTGACCGTTAAATATTCTTTTACCCCGTGTTACCCCATCATCTTCATAAACCGTAAGCTCTGGCGAGCAGGGACCTCACTCCTGTTGTTCCATACAAATGTTGTGCTCTGTTACATTACATTTGTATTTGTTTCCTATGATTTGTAAAGCGCTACGGAATATGATGGCGCTATATAAATAAAGATTATTATTATTATTATTATGGAGGCAGTGAACTAGTAGTAGATTAAAGGTGCTGCAACTATGTTAGTTGGATCTTGGGATGGAGCTGGCGCTCCGCTGCCAGGCGAGCTTTCGCCAATCCAAGCCCCTGTCTATAGGCTACTCCCCAAACAGCACTTCTAAGAACCTTTTGTATAAGATCAAGTGTAGTAGCGTTCTTATAAGTTTAGGATATGGCGGGTGAGGGGAATGTAAACAGATGCGCAAGAAGCGCTGAAATAATATCCCTAAATGGTAAAAGTTTGCCAGTATATTTTGTGGATTACACAGCAGGGTGGCGACAAAGTTAACATGGAAGCCATGAAAACAACCCAAAATTCTGCCTGACACAGCTCGTTCGATAAAGGGACGATGTATGGAGGCAGCTATATGGACGACTTTTGGAGGTAGCAATGGAGACAACGTGTGGAGGCTGCTATGGAGACAATTTAATTTGGATAGTGCCTGTATGTGGCAGTCCCAAACATTTTTCAAACCAGAGGAGCAGGTAGGTGGCCCTCCAGTAAAATGGGATAGATTGAGTGCCTGTATGTGGCAGTCCCAAAAATGTTTCAAACCAGAGGAGCAGGTAGGTGGCCCTGCAGTAAAATGGAATAGATTGAGTGCCTGTATGTGGCACTCACAAAAATTGTTTCAAACAGAGGACCGGGTAGGTGGCCCTCCAGTAAAATTAAATGCATGAAGTACTATAGCAAGAGCCAGTGGGCCCTGTCAAAAAATAGCCATTTTCCTCTGCTTTACTGTACAAAGAGGAGGAGAAGGAGGAAAATGAGGAGGAGGAGGAGTGGATCAATTATTCAGGTTGAGCTTCCTTCACCTGGTGGAGATTGGAAATTCTGAGAAATCCAGCCTTTATTCATTTTAATAAGCGTCAGCCTGTCAGCGCTGTCAGTCGACAGGCGTGTACGCTTATCGGTGATGATGCCACCAGCTGCACTGAAAACCCGCTCGGACAAGACGCTAGCGGCAGGGCAGGCAAGAACCTCCAAGGCGTACAGCGCCAGTTCGTGCCACATGTCCAGCTTTGAAACCCAGTAGTTGTAGGGAGCTGTGTGATCATTTAGGACGATGGTATGGTCAGCTACGTACTCCCTCACCATCTTTCTGTAAAGATCAGCCCTACTCTGCCGAGACTGGGGACAGGTGACAGTGTCTTGCTGGGGTGACATAAAGCTGGCAAAAGCCTTGTAAAGCGTACCCCTGCCAGTGCTGGACAAGCTGCCTGCTCGCCTACTCTCCCTCGCTACTTGTCCCGCAGAAGTACGTCCTCTGCCGCTAGCGCTGTCAGAAGGGAAATACTGTTTCAGCTTGTGCACCAGGGCCTGCTGGTATTCATGCATTCTCACACTCCTTTCCTCTGCAGGGATGAGAGTGGAAAGATTTTGCTTGTACCGTGGGTCCAGGAGAGTGAATACCCAGTAATCGGTGCTGGAATAAATTCTTTGAACGCGAGGGTCACGGGATAGGCAGCCTGGCATGAAATCTGCCATATGCGCCAGAGTACCAACGCGTAAGAATTCACTCCCCTCACTGGCCTGACTGTCCATTTCCTTCTCCTCCAACTCCTCCAACTCCTCTTCTTCT
The DNA here is from genome assembly GCF_040894005.1 of Engystomops pustulosus. NCBI lineage: Eukaryota > Metazoa > Chordata > Amphibia > Anura > Leptodactylidae > Engystomops > Engystomops pustulosus. The sequence continues at coordinate 2,981,458 of NC_092412.1, forward strand.
GCCCATACACGCTGAACAGTGAAGGACTGAACAATGGTCCCCTCTTGTGTCTCGCCAACATTCTCCTCCTCTTCCTCCTCATCCTCCTCCACCTCCACCTCCTCCGATATGCGCTGAGAAACAGACCTGAGGGTGCTTTGGCTATCAACAAGGGAATATTCTTCCCCTGTCTCTTGTGACGAGCGCAAAGCTTCCGACTTCATGCTGATCAGAGAGTTTTTCAACAGGCCAAGCAGCGGGATGGTGAGGCTGATGATGGCGGCATCGCCACTGACCATCTGTGTTGACTCCTCAAAGTTACTCAGCACCTGACAGATATCAGACATCCACGTCCACTCCTCATTGTAGACTTGAGGAAGCTGACTGACCTGACTACCAGTTCTGGTGGAAGTTGACATCTGGCAGTCTACAATCGCTCTGCGCTGCTGGTAAACTCTGGATAACATGGTTAATGTTGAATTCCACCTCGTGGGCACGTCGCACAACAGTCGGTGAGCAGGCAGTTGGAGGTGGCGCTGCGCTGCCCTGAGAGTGGCAGCATCTGTGCTGGACTTCCTGAAATGCGCACAGATGCGGCGCACCTTCGTGAGCAAATCAGACAGATTGGGGTATGTCTTGAGGAAACGCTGAACTATCAGATTTAACACATGGGCCAGGCATGGCACATGTGTCAGTCTGCCGAGTTGCAGAGCCGCCACCAGGTTACGGCCGTTGTCACACACAACCATTCCCGGCTTGAGGTTCAGCGGTGCCAGCCACAGATCAGTCTGCGCCGTGATGCCCTGTAATAGCTCTTGGGCGGTGTGCCTTTTGTCGCCTAGGCTCAGCAGTTTGAGCACCGCCTGCTGTCGCTTAGAGACGGCACTGCTGCTGTGCCTAGAGCTACCGACTGATGGCGCCATGCCCACGGATGGTAGTTCGGAGGAGGAGGTGGAGGAGGGGTGGGAGGAGGAGGAGGCATAGTAGGCCTGAAACACCTGGACCGAGGTAGGCCCCGCAATCCTCGGCGTCGGCAGTATATGAGCAGCCCCAGTGTCAGACTCGGTCCCAGCCTCCACCAAGTTAACCCAATGTGCCGTCAGCGATATATAGTGGCCCTGCCCGGCAGCACTCGTCCACGTGTCCGTGGTCAGGTGGACCTTGTCAGAAACGGCGTTGGTCAGGGCACGGATGATGTTGTCTGACACGTGCTGGTGCAGGGCTGGGACGGCACATCGGGAAAAGTAGTGGCGGCTGGGGACCGAATACCGAGGGGCGGCCGCCGCCATGAGGTTGCGAAAGGCCTCGGTCTCTACTAGCCTATAGGGCAGCATCTCCAGGCTAAGCAATCTGGAGATGTGCACATTAAGGGCTTGGGCGTGCGGGTGGGTTGCACTATATTTGCGTTTCCGCTCCAGCGTCTGGGGTATGGAGAGCTGAACGCTGGTGGATGCTGTGGAGGATCGTGGAGGCGACGATGGGGTTTTTGTGGCAGGGTCCTGGGCAGGGGGCTGACTAGCAGCTGACACAGGGGAAGGAGCAGTGGTGTGCACGGCCGGAGGTGAACGGGCTTGTTGCCACTGAGTGGGGTGTTTAGCATTCATATGCCTGCGCATACTGGTGGTAGTTAAGCTAGTAGTGGTGGAACCCCTGCTGAGCCTGGTTTGGCAAATGTTGCACACCACAGTCCGTCGGTCATCCGGTGTTTCCTTAAAGAACCTCCAGACTTCTGAAGATCTAGCCCTCGCCGCAGGAGCCCTCGCCGCAGGAGCTTCACTAGTTGACACATTTGGCGCTGATGCACCAGCTCTGGCCCTGCCTCTCCGTCTGGCCCCACCACTGCCTCTTCCAACCTGTTCTGGTCGAGGACTCTCCTCCGTCTCAGAAGCACTGTGTTCACCCGGCCTCTCAACCCAGCTTGGGTCTGTCACCTCATCATCCTCCGATCCCTCAGTCTGCTCCCCCCTCGGACTTCCTGCCCTGACAACAACTTCCCCACTGTCTGACAACCGTGTCTCCTCATCGTCGGACACCTCTTTACACACTTCCACTACGTCAAGAAGGTCATCATCACCCACAGACTGTGACTGGTGGAAAACCTGGGCATCGGAAAATTGCTCAGCAGCAACCGGACAAGTGGTTTGTGACTGTGGGAAGGGTCCAGAAAACAGTTCCTCAGAGTATGCCGGTTCAAATGCCAAATTTTCCTGGGAGGGGGCAGACTGGGGGGGAGGAGGCTGAGGTGCAGGAGCTGGAGGAGTGGCGATTTCGGTGACATGGGTGGACTGCGTGGAAGACTGACTGGTGGTGGACAAATTGCTAGAAGCATTGTCAGCAATCCACGACATCACCTGTTCGCACTGTTCTGGCCTCAACAGTGCTCTACCACGAGTCCCAGTAACTTCAGACATGAACCTAGGGAGTGTAGCTCTGCGGCGTTCCCCTGCTCCCTCATCAGCAGGTGGTGTCTCACCCCGCCCAGGACCACGGCCTCTGACCCCTGCAGTAGTTGGACGCCCACGTCCCCGCCCTCGTCCTCTACCCCTAGCCCTCGGGTTAAACATTTTTAAAATGAGAGTTATAACTTTATTTTTTTTTTTACTTTTTTTTGTTTTTTTTTGTGTGTTTTTTTTTTTTTGTGTTTTTTGTTTTTTTTTGAGTTTTTAAAACCAAACAATGCTATCCTATTGCTATGGCTATTTTCTAGCCAAGTATCAAAGGAAGCACACTACTATGCCAGATGAGATGACACTGAGTTAGTGCCTAATTGAAATCCAACCCCTACTGAATTTTCCCACTTCGGTCTTTGCTATGGATATGTGCGCCACTAAGCGCAGAACACAGCGGTCGCAAGTCTCACTACAAATTGCTCAGAATTGGCAAGTACATGCACTGCAGAAAGTACAGCCACCAGCAGATCAACCAGAAATCAAATATATAGAACGCTACTGTATGCGTAAGTAAGCTCTTTGTATTCTCCTATGGCTATTTTCTAGCCAAGTATCAAAGGAAGCACACTACTATGCCAGATGAGATGACACTGAGTTAGTGCCTAATTGAAATCCAACCCCTACTGAATTTTCCCACTTCGGTCTTTGCTATGGATATGTGTGCCACTAAGAGCTAAACACAACGGTAGCAAGTCCCCCTGCTAATTCCTCACAAAATGGTACTAGATGCAAATTAAAATAAAAAAAGTAGAACGTTATTGTAGCCCTAAGAAGGGCTGTTGGGTTCTTGTAGAATCACTCCTGCCTAACAGTAAGCTAATAGAACACCCTAACGCTTTCCCTGAGCAGCAGCAGCTCTCTCCCTAGCGGCATCCAGACACAGAATGATCCGAGCAGCGCGGGCAGCGGCTAGTCTATCCCAGGGTCACCTGATCTGGCCAGCCAACCACTGCTATCTACGTGTAAGGGTACCACGTCATGCTGGGTGGAGTGCAGAGTCTCCTGGCTTGTGATTGGCTCTGTTTCTGGCCGCCAAAAAGCAAAACGGCGGGAGCTGCCATTTTCTCGAGCGGGCGAAGTATTCGTCCGAGCAACGAGCAGTTTCGAGTACCCTAATGCTCGACCGAGCATCAAGCTCGGACGAGCATGTTCGCTCATCTCTAGTTAAAACTCACAAGAACATGTTATGTACGACCTCCCATGATCCTCCAGTGACAGGAGACTGAGAGCACAAGAATCCTCCAGCAGGTAGGTCACTAGTCTGCGGTGCACGTGTTGTTGTGGCGTGGTTAGCGGTGCACGTGTTGTTGTGGCGCGGTTAGCGGTGCACGTGTTGTTGTGGCGCGGTTAGCGAGGCACGTGTTGTTGTGGCGCGGTTAGTGGTGCACGTGTTGCTGTAGCGCGGTTAGCGGTGCACGTGTTGTTGTAGCGCGGTTAGCGGTGCACGTGTTGTTGTAGTGCGGTTAGCGGTGCACGTGTTGCTGTAGCGCGGTTAGCGGTGCACGTGTTGTTGTAGGGCGGTTAGCGGTGCACGTGTTGTTGTGGCGCGGTTAGCGGTGCACGTGTTGTTGTAGTGCGGTTAGCGGTGCACGTGTTGTTGTAGTGCGGTTAGCGGTGCACGTGTTGTTGTAGCGCGGTTAGCGGTGCACGTGTTGTTGTGGCGCGGTTAGCGGTGCACGTGTTGTTGTGGCGCGGTTAGCGGTGCACGTGTTGTTGTAGCGCGGTTAGCGGTGCACGTGTTGTTGTGGCGCGGTTAGCGGTGCACGTGTTGTTGTAGCGCGGTTAGCGGTGCACGTGTTGTTGTGGCGCGGTTAGCGGTGCACGTGTTGTTGTAGCGCGGTTAGCGGGGCACGTGTTGTCGTGGCCCGGTTAGCGGTGCACGTGTTGTTGTGGCGCACATGTTGTTGTTGCGCGGTTAGCGGTGCACGTGTTGTTGTAGCGCGGTTAGCGGTGCACGTGTTGTTGTAGTGCGGTTAGCGGTGCACGTGTTGTTGTAGTGCGGTTAGCGGTGCACGTGTTGTTGTAGCGCGGTTAGCGGTGCACGTGTTGTTGTGGCGCGGTTAGCGGTGCACGTGTTGTTGTGGCGCGGTTAGCGGTGTACGTGTTGTTGTAGCGCGGTTAGCGGTGCACGTGTTGTTGTGGCGCGGTTAGCGGTGCACGTGTTGTTGTAGCGCGGTTAGCGGTGCACGTGTTGTTGTGGCGCGGTTAGCGGTGCACGTGTTGTTGTAGCGCGGTTAGCGGTGCACATGTTGTTGTAGCACGGTTAGCGGTGCACATGTTGTTGTAGCGCGGTTAGCGGTGCACGTGTTGTTGTGGCGCGGTTAGCGGTGCACGTGTTGTTGTAGCGCGGTTAGCGGTGCACGTGTTGTTGTAGCGCGGTTAGTGGTGCACGTGTTGTTGTAGCGCAGTTAGCGGTGCACGTGTTGTTGTAGTGAATGTAATTGTGAGTATAAAAGCTGCACTCACCGCACCTCCGTGTGTACAGATTAGCGGAGCTGCCGATCCCATTACTATATAGGAAGTAGATTTCCCGCTTCTTCCTCAGTAACTTGTGGCGTCTGATGTTCCGGTCCATTTATTCCATTTTATGTCACAACAGAAACCTGCGCTGGACTTATCCGGGAGGCGGTGAAAATCTGGACTGGATTCTCGGGTCTGTTCTGGTGTCGTCTTATCCAACAGAAAACGACAAATTTCCCAATAAAAACACAATAATGACATAAAACCACTTTAGCAATAAGTGTAAGTGCAGATATGGAAAGCTTTTTGTCAACATTTTTGTAAACATTCCTGAAAACATATTTGTAACCATAAGGGTCTAATTGCTGACATGGAATTGTTGGGTTTTTTTTTTGGCTATTATAGTGATTGTCATTAGTCTCTGATCTGGGGATCTAACATGTTCTGGTCCGGGGGCGACCCGATCAGGCTGTAAAGAATGCTTGCAAAAAATGTTGACAAAAAGATTTCCATGTTGTGTCTCTATGTATAACTCTCTGTAAAAGAGAGCGTTAACATTGCATTAACAAATGTAAACGGTAATGTAATCAGGCAAATTACCTCTCATCAGCTGAAAACGCGACCAAAACGCAAGGTGTGAATGCGCCCTGAATGTATGGAGGAAACGAAAATCGACAATTTTATTTTCCTTTCTTCTTGTATTAACCGTACCATAAAAATACGATTACGGTGACACCTCATTTCTAGAGTTTTTTTATATGTTTTTACAATTTTACTGGAAAAAGCGAATATAAAGAAAATTTCATTTGTTTTTTTTGGTATCGCCATCTTTTCTGAGACTTAGCTTTTCTATATTTTGGGTGACGGAGCTGGTTTAGGGCTTATTTCTTTACGTGTTGAGTTGTCCTTTTCAGGGTACGGTCACACGTTGCAGTTAAAACTGCATCACAATCAGCTGTGAGGAGGCTTTAGGGGCAGTTTTGTCAATTGAACAGGTGAAAGACATTTGTGGAGCAGGTTTCCCCTTCAACATCAAATTCACCCGTTCAGTTCATGTCTTTCACCTGTTCAATTGACAAAACTGCCCCTAAAGCCTCCTCACAGCTGATTGTGATGCAGTTTTAACTGCAACGTGTGACCGCACCCTCAGTGGTAACATTTTGGCACAACTTTTTTTAAATCAGTTTTTGGAACCTGCTGGAAGGATTGTGCAGCCCCAGTGCACTGATAGACCCTGGAGCTGCGATCGGAGCAGTGGACGCCCCCGTTAAGCGCTGCTCACACTTCCTCTGCGCTCTCTGTACACTTCCTCCACATTCTCTATAGACTTCCTGTACACTCTCTATACACTTCCTCTGCACTCTCTGTATACATCCTGTACACTCTCTATACACTTCCTCTGCACTCTCTACACACTTCCTCCGCACTATCTATACACTTCCTCTGCACTCTCTGTATACATCCTGTACACTCTGCTCACACTTCCTCTGCGCTCTCTGTACACTTCCTCCACATTCTCTATAGACTTCCTGTACACTCTCTATACACTTCCTCTGCACTCTCTGTATACATCCTGTACACTCTGCTCACACTTCCTCTGCACTCTCTACAGACTTCCTCTGCACTCTCTATACACTTCCTCCGCACTCTCTATATACCTTCTGTACACTCTCTATACACTTCCTCCACATTCTCTATAGACTTCCTGTACACTCTCTATACACTTCCTCTGCACTCTCTGTATACATCCTGTACACTCTGCTCACACTTCCTCTGCACTCTCTACACACTTCCTCCGCACTATCTATACACTTCCTCTGCACTCTCTGTATACATCCTGTACACTCTGCTCACACTTCCTCTGCACTCTCTATACACTTCCTCTGCACTCTCTATAGACTTCCTGTACACTCTCTATACACTTACTCTTTGCTCTCTGTATACGTCCTGTACACTCTGCTCACACTTCCTCCGCACTCTCTATAGATTTCCTGTACACTCTCTATGCACTTCCTCTGCGCTCTCTGTATACATCCTGTACACTCTGCTCACACTTCCTCTGCACTCTCTATACACTTCCTCTGCGCTCTCTGTATACGTCCTGTAGACTCTGCTCACACTTCCTCTTTGCTCTCTGTATACCTCCTGTACACTCTGCTCACACTTCCTCTGCACTCTCTACAGACTTCCTCTGCACTCTCTATACACTTCCTCCGCACTCTCTATATACCTTCTGTACACTCTCTATACACTTCCTCCGCACTCTCTATAGACTTCCTGTACACTCTCTATACACTTCCTCTGCACTCTCTGTATACGTCCTGTACACTCTGCTCACACTTCCTTTTTGCTCTCTGTATACATCCTGTACACTCTCTATACACTTCCTCTGCGCTCTCTGTATACATCCTGTACACTCTGCTCACACTTCCTCTGCACTCTCTATACATTTCCTCTGCGCTCTTTGTATACGTCCTGTAGACTCTGCTCACACTTCCTCTTCGCTCTCTGTATACGTCCTATACACTCTGCTCACACTTCCTCTGCACTCTCTGTATACGTCCTGTAGACTCTGCTCACACTTCCTCTTTGCTCTCTGTATATGTCCTGTGCACTCTATGTATACGTCCTGTGCACTCTCTGTATATGTCCTGTGCGCTCTCTGTATACCTCCTGTGCATTCTCTGTATACGTCCTGTGCGCTCTCTGTATACGTCCTGTGCGCTCTCTGTATACGTCCTGTGCGCTCTCTGTATACGTCCTGTGCGTTCTCTGTATACGTCCTGTGCGCTCTCTGTATACGTCCTGTGTGCTTTCTGTATACCTCCTGTGCGTTTTCTGTATATGTCCTGTGCGCTCTCTGTATACGTCCTGTGCGCTCTCTGTATACCTCCTGTGCGCTCTCTGTATACATCCTGTGCGCTCTCTGTATACGTCCTGTGAGCTCTCTGTATACGTCCTCTGCACTCTGTGTATTTCCTGTGCGCTCTCTGTATACATCCTGTGCGCTCTCTGTATACGTCCTCTGCACTCTGTGTATTTCCTGTGCGCTCTCTGTATACATCCTGTGCGCTCTCTGTATACGTCCTGTGCACTCTGTGTATTTCCTGTGCGCTCTCTGTATACGTCCTGTGCGCTCTCTGTATACCTCCTGTGCGCTCCCTGTATACCTCCTGTGCGCTCTCTGTATACTTCCTGTGCGCTCTCTGTATACTTCCTGTGCGCTCTCTGTATACTTCCTGTGCGCTCTCTGTATACGTCCTGTGCGCTCTCTGTATACCTCCTGTGCGCTCTCTGTATACCTCCTGTGCGCTCTCTGTATACGTCCTGTGCGCTCTCTGTATACGTCCTGTGCGCTCTCTGTATACGTCCTGTGCGCTCTCTGTATACGTCCTGTGCGCTCTCTGTATACCTCCTGTGCGCTCTCTGTATACCTCCTGTGCGCTCTCTGTATACCTCCTGTGCGCTCTCTGTATACCTCCTGTGCGCTCTCTGTATACGTCCTGTGCGCTCTCTGTATACCTCCTGTGCGCTCTCTGTATACGTCCTGTGCGCTCTCTGTATACATCCTGTACTTTCTCTTCTGTCCTGGTTATTGGGAGCAGAATGTTCAGCAGGTTCATCCCCGCTTCCCTCCATCCATCACATCAGATGTTTCTGTAGGACTCGGCAGAGATATTATTCTCATTCTTATTATTATTGTTTGATTCAAAAAAGATGAAAACTGCAGAAGGAAATGAGTCGGGATTAATGACGTCTCCACGTTCCGCTCTCCTCTCGCTTCCTCCGCGCTTTAATCACTATAATGGATTGTAGATAAATGGAAGAATAGGAGAGCGAGAGGACGAAGAACAAGGATAGGACTAGTAATAATACTCATCACAGAGATAGGACTAGTAATAATACTCATCACAGAGAGAGGACTAGTAATAACACTCATCACAGAGAGAGGACTAGCAATAATACTCATCACAGAGATAGGACTAGTAATAATACTCATCACAGAGATAGGACTAGTAATAATACTCATCACTGAGATAGGACTAGCAATAATACTCATCACAGAGTTAGGAATAGTAATAATACTCATCACAGAGATAGGACTAGTAATAATACTCATCACAGAGACAGGACTGGTAATAATACTCATCCCAGAGATAGGACTGGTAATAATACTCATCCCAGAGAGAGGACTAGTAATAATACTGATCACAGAGACAGGACTAGTAATAATACTCATCACAGAGATAGGACTAGTAATAACACTCATCACAGAGAGAGGACTAGTAATAATACTCATCACAGAGACAGGACTAGTAATAATACTCATCACAGAGACAGGACTAGTAATAATACTCATCACAGAGAGAGGACTAGTAATAATACTGATCACAGAGACAGGACTAGTAATAATACTCATCACAGAGACAGGACTAGTAATAATACTCATCACAGAGAGAGGACTAGTAATAATACTGATCACAGAGACAGGACTAGTAATAATACTGATCACAGAGTTAGGACTAGTAATAATACTCATCACAGAGATAGGACTAGTAATAATACTGATCACAGAGAGAGGACTAGTAATAATACTGATCACAGAGACAGGACTAGTAATAACACTCATCACAGAGATAGGACTAGTAATAATACTGATCACAGAGACAGGACTAGTAATAATACTGATCACAGAGAGAGGACTAGTAATAATACTCATCACAGAGATAGGACTAGTAATAATACTGATCGCAGATATAGGACTAGTAATAATACTGATCACAGAGTTAGGACTAGTAATAATACTCATCACAGAGATAGGACTAGTAATAATACTCATCACAGAGATAGAACTAGTAATAATACTCATCACAGAGATAGGACTAGTAATAATACTGATCACAGAGAGAGGACTAGTAATAATACTCATCACAGAGACAGGACTAGTAATAACACTCATCACAGAGATAGGACTAGTAATAATACTGATCACAGAGACAGGACTAGTAATAATACTGATCACAAAGAGAGGACTAGTAATAATACCCATCACAGAGATAGGACTAGTAATAATACTCACCGCAGATATAGGACTAGTAATAATACTGATCACAGAGTTAGGACTAGTAATAATACTCATCACAGAGATAGGACTAGTAAAAATACTCATCACAGAGATAGAACTAGTAATAATACTCATCACAGAGATAGGACTAGTAATAATACTCATCACAGAGAGAGGACTAGTAATAATACTCATCACAGACACAGGACTAGTAATAATATTGATCACAGAGATAGGACTAGTAATAATACTCATCACAGAGACAGGACTAGTAATAAAACTGATCACAGAGAGAGGACTAGTAATAATACTCATCACAGAGACAGGACTAGTAATAATACTCATCACAGAGACAGGACTAGTAATAATATTGATCACAGAGATAGGACTAGTAATAATACTCATCACAGAGATAGAACTAGTAATAATACTCATCAGAGATAGGACTAGTAATAATACTCAGCACAGAGATAGAACTAGTAATAATACCCATCACAGAGAGAGGACTAGTAATAATACTCATCACAGAGACAGGACTAGTAATAATACCCATCACAGAGAGAGGACTAGTAATAATACTCATCACAGAGACAGGACTAGTAATAATACTCATCACAGAGAGAGGACTAGTAATAATACTCATCATAGAGAGAGGACTGGTAAAAATACTCATCACAGAGACAGGACTAGTAATAATACTCATCACAGAGACAGGACTAGTAATACTATTGATCACAGAGATAGGACTAGTAATAATACTCATCACAGAGATAGAACTAGTAATAATACTCATCAGAGATAGGACTAGTAATAATACTCATCACAGAGACAGGACTAGTAATAATACTCACCACAGAGATAGAACTAGTAATAATACCCATCACAGAGATAGGACTAGTAATAATACTCATCACAGAGACAGGACTAGTAATAATACTCATCATAGAGAGAGGACTGGTAAAAATACTCATCACAGAGATAGAACTAGTAATAATACTCATCACAGAGATAGGACTAGTAATAATACTCATCACAGAGATAGGACTAGTAATAATAATGAAAATCACAGAGACAGGACTAGTAATAATACTCATCATAGAGAAAGAACTAGTAATAATACTCATCACAGAGACAGGACTAGTAATAATACTCATCACAGAGATAGCTCTAGTAATAATACTCATCACAGAGAGAGGACTAGTAATAATACTCATCACAGAGATAGGACTAGTAATAATACCCATCACAGAGATAGGACTAGTAATAATACCCATCACAGAGATAGGACTAGTAATAATACTCATCCCAGAGATATGACAAGTAATAATACTCATCACAGAGATAGGACTAGTAATAATACCCATCACAGAGATAGGACTAGTAATAATACTCATCCCAGAGATAGGACTAGTAATAATACACATCACAGAGATAGGACTAGTAATAATACCCATCAGAGAGATAGAACTAGTAATAATACTGATCCCATTGATAGGACTAGTAATAATACTCATCACAGAGATAGCAATTGTAATAATATCCATCACAGAGATAGGAATAGTATTAATACTGATCACAGAGATAGGACTAGTAATAATACTCATCACAGAGATAGGACTAGTAATAATACTGATCACAGAGTTAGGACTAGTAATAATACCCATCACAGAGAGAGGACTAGTAATAATACTCATCACAGAGACAGGACTAGTAATAATACTGATCACAGAGACAGGACTAGTAATAATACTCATCACAGAGAGAGAACTGGTAATAATACTCATCACAGAGATAGGACTAGTAATAATACCCATCACAGAGACAGGACTAGTAATAATACTCATCACAGAGACAGGACTAGTAATAATACTCAACACAGAGATAGGACTAGTAATAATACTCATCACAGAGATAGGACTAGTAATAATACTCATCACAGAGACAGGACTAGTAATAATACTCATCACAGAGATAGGACTAGTAATAATACCCATCATAGAGATAGGACTAGTAATAATACTCATCACAGAGATATGACAAGTAATAATACTCATCACAGAGATAGGACTAGTAATAATACTCATCACAGAGATAGGACTAGTAATAATAATGAAAATCACAGAGACATGACTAGTAATAATACTCATCACAGAAACAGAACTAGTAATAATACTCATCACAGAGACAGGACTAGTAATAATACTCATCACAGAGATAGCTCTAGTAATAATACTCATCACAGAGAGAGGACTAGTAATAATACTCATCACAGAGATAGGACTAGTAATAATACCCATCACAGAGATAGGACTAGTAATAATACCCATCACAGAGATAGGACTAGTAATAATACTCATCCCAGAGATATGACAAGTAATAATACTCATCACAGAGATAGGACTAGTAATAATACCCATCACAGAGATAGGACTAGTAATAATACTCATCCCAGAGATAGGACTAGTAATAATACACATCACAGAGATAGGACTAGTAATAATACCCATCACAGAGATAGGACTAGTAATAATACTGATCCCAGAGATAGGACTAGTAATAATACTCATCACAGAGATAGGACTAGTAATAATACTCATCACAGAGATAGGAATTGTAATAAAACTGATCACAGAGATAGGACTAGTAATAATACTCATCACAGAGATAGGACTAGTAATAATACCCATCACAGAGATAGGAATAGTAATAATACTGATCACAGAGATAGGACTAGTAATAATACTCATCACAGAGATAGGACAAGTAATAATACTCATCACAGAGAGAGGACTGGTAATAATACTCATCACAGAGACAGAACTAGTAATAATACTCAACACAGAGATAGGACTAGTAATTATACTCATCACAGAGTTAGGACAAGTAATAACACTCATCACAGAGTTAGGACTAGTAATAATACTCATCACAGAGACAGGACTAGTAATAATACTCATCACAGAGACAGGGCTAGTAATAATACTCATCACAGAGAGAGGACTGATAATAATACTCATCACAGAAATAGGACTGATAATAATACTCATCACAGAGATGGGACTAGTAATAATACTCATCACAGAGAGAGCACTAGTAATAATACTCACCACAGAGATAGGACTAGTAATAATACTCATCACAGAGAGAGGACTGGTAATAATACTCATCACAGAGACAGGACTAGTAATAATACTCAACACAGAGATAGGACTAGTAATAATACTCATGACAGAGTTAGGACAAGTAATAACACTCATCACAGAATTAGAACTAGTAATAATACTCATCACAGAGACAGGACTAGTAATAATACTCATCACAGAGACAGGACTAGTAATAATACTCATCACAGAGACAGGACTAGTAATAATACTCATCACAGAGATAGGACTAGTAATAATACCCATAACAGAGATAGGACTAGTAATAATACCCATCACAGAGATAGGACTAGTAATAATACTCATCACAGAGATATGACAAGTAATAATACTCATCACAGAGATAGGACTAGTAATAATACTCATCACAGAGAGAGGACTGGTAATAATACTCATCACAGAGACAGGACTAGTAATAATACTCAACACAGAGATAGGACTAGTAATAATACTCATCACAGAGTTAGGACAAGTAATAACACTCATCACAGAGTTAGGACTAGTAATTATACTCATCACAGAGACAGGACTAGTAATAATACTCATCACTGAGATAGGATTGATAATAATACTCATCACAGAGAGAGGACTGGTAATAATACTCATCACAGAGACAGGACTAGTAATAATACTCATCACAGAGATAGGACTAGTAATAATACTCATCACAGAGACAGGACTAGTAATAATACTCATCACAGAGATAGGACTAGTAATAACACTCATCACAGAGTTAGGACTAGTAATAATACTCATCACAGAGATAGAACTAGTAATAACACTCATCACAGAGTTAGGACTAGTAATAATACTCATCACAGAGATAGGACTAGTAATAATACTCATCACAGAGATAGGACTAGTAATAATACTCATCACAGAGAGAGGACTGGTAATAATACTCACCACAGAGACAGGACTAGTAATAATACTCATCACAGAGATAGGACTAGTAATAATACTCATCACAGAGATAGGACTAATAATAATACACATCACAGAGACAGGACTAGTAATAATACCCATCACAGAGACAGGACTAGTAATAATACACATCACAGAGATAGGACTAGTAATAATACACATCACAGAGATAGGACTAGTAATAACACTCATCACAGAGTTAGGACTAGTAATAATACTCATCACAGAGATAGGACTAGTAATAACACTCATCACAGAGTTAGGACTAGTAATAATACTCATCACAGAGATAGGACTAGTAATAATACTCATCACAGAGATAGGACTAGTAATAATACTCATCACAGAGAGAGGACTGGTAATAATACTCATCACAGAGACAGGACTAGTAATAATACTCATCACAGAGATAGGACTAGTAATAATACACATCACAGAGACAGGACTAGTAATAATATCCATCACAGAGACAGGACTAGTAATAACTCTGAGATTTTGGTCTTCAGTCCTCTGTGTTACTTCATCTCTGGTGCACTATATCCCCTCCCCTCCTCCTCGTTACTCAGTCACATGACTCTCCGGTAATTATCTTCCTGGTAATTATCTGTCGATGTCTTGATGTAAAGGCCACGGCTGATTATCTCGTCACTTCTCATCATTAATGCAATAACAAGGCGCGAAGTAACGACTAATGACTGCGCGGCTGTAACCGGAGGCGTCACCTCCCCGAGGGGTCACCGGGGGCAATAATTATATTATGGGGGTCAGTCACTACCACCGACTATAAACCCCCACCAGATGGCACAGCCTGGGCCCGGAAGGTTTATCATAGGGACGGAGGAAGGAAACACAAGAACCAGTGTAATATCTCATCAGAACAAAGATCTTACTCCTTCTCATCATCATCATCTACTGAATTCCATCCTATGGAGAGTAGTCACAGCAGTTAGGTCTCCTCTCAGCAGCAGGACAGTGGAGTTTACATAGAAGCCTATGGAGAAGGGAGATGAGTCACAGCAGTTAGGTCTCCTCCCAGCAGCAGGACAGTTAAGATTACATAGAAGCATATGGAGAGGAGTCACAGCAGTTAGGTCTCATCCCAGCAGCAGGACAGTGGAGATTACATAGAAGCCTATGGAGAAGGGAGAGGAGTCACAGCAGTTAGGTCTCCTCCCAGCAGCAGGACAGTGGAGTTTACATAGAAGCCTAAGGAGAGGGGAGATGAGTCACAGCAGTTAGGTCTCATCCCAGCAGCAGGACAGTGAAGATTACATAGAAGCATATGGAGAGGAGTCACAGCAGTTAGTTCTCCTCCCAGCAGCAGGACAGTGAAGATTACATAGAAGCCTATGGAGAAGGGAGAGGAGTCACAGCAGTTAGGTCTCCTCCCAGCAGCAGGACAGTGGAGATTACATAGAAGCCGATGTAGAAGGGAGAGGAGTCGCAGCAGTTAGGTCTCATCCCAGCAGCAGGACAGTTAAGATTACATAGAAGCATATGGAGAGGAGTCACAGCAGTTAGGTCTCCTCCTAGCAGCAGGACAGAAAAGATTACATAGAAGCCTATGGAGAAGGGAGAGGAGTCACAGCAGCTAGGTCTCCTCCCAGCAGCAGGACAGTGGAGATTACATAGAAGCCTAAGGAGAGGGGAGAGGAGTCACAGCAGTTAGGTCTCCTCCCAGCAGCAGGACAGTGGAGATTACATAGAAGCCTATGGAGAAGGGAGAGGAGTCACAGCAGTTAGTTCTCCTCCCAGCAGCAGGACAGTGGAGATTACATAGAAGCCTATGGAGAAGGGAGAGGAGTCACAGCAGTTAGGTCTCCTCCCAGCAGCAGGACAGTGGAGATTACATAGAAGCCTATGGAGAAGGGTGAGGAGTCACAGCAGTTAGGTCTCCTCCCAGCAGCAGGACAGTGAAGATTACATAGAAGCCTATGGAGAGGGGAGAGGAGTCACAGCAGTTAAATAAGTGAGGCACCCGGTCCTTGTGGTTCACCTGCCAACCCTTCGTGGCCAAATGAAAAGTCTGAGAAGAAGCGCAACTAGCCCACAGGCCTTATATGATTTCATTATGCCCCAAGGTGCGGCAGCCATGAGGCGAGTCTCGACACTTGCCTCAGGCAGCGCCACCTGCAGCAGGATCAGGGGCAGCTTCAGAGTTGCAGTTATCTCTCATTAGTGTCTCTTCATACCTGATGTCCTCATGGAAGATGCTCCATGGAGAACCCACTTTTTAAAAAATAACCCGATACATTACTATTGGATAGGGCAGAGGGGGGGCCCCCGGCAGCGGAGAGTTAAAGGATCACCCCCAATCTCTTCTCACATAACAAGAATTTGAGAAACGTTTAGTGTGATTGTAATGATATCGGTGACCAGTCAGGAGCGGCTGATGGCTCGGTGACAAGGCGCCTGCGGTCAGCGGGTCCAGGCGGTGGCTGCCAGTCACCCATGAGATGAGATGATGGAAGTCTCCCAGGGAAGGATCCAGTTTAATTGCTTGTGTTGTCAGCGGCTTCTGTGGTTTCCCCTGCAGCGAAGATTAAATGCTCGAAGGAGCTTCTGAGTGATGGACGGGAGACTCCAGCGTCCTCCACCTCCTCCCAGACTCCTCTCCCTCCTCATGAGAAGCTCAGCGCTTCATGTCCATCCTGTAGAAGACCTTAGACCCAGAAATCACACAACGTCCCCCAATAATAACCAACAACTGTGGAAGGGGAAACATCAGAGTCTAGAGTGAAGACTAAAAGTTATGAAGAACAAGACAAACTATAGAGAAAAATAGAATATATGGATAACACGAGAAACAATGCAAAACCGCAGAAGCTATGGAGAACACCACAAACTACAAATAACATAAAATACAAATAACATAAACTATTGCGGAAACTACAAACTATGCAGAACCTTACAAATAATGGAGAACACCACAAACTACAAACAGAAACAAACCACAAATAACATAAACTATTTTGGAAACTACAAACTATCAACAACACCACAAACACCATAGAGAACACTAGAAACTATGAGCTACATTTGAAAACTATGCAGAACCTTACAAACTATGGAGAACCTTACAAACTATGGAGAACCTTACAAACTATGGAGAACCTTACAAACTATGGAGAACACTAGAAACCATGGAAAACACTACAATTATGAAGAACACTGCAGGTTATGGAGATGTGATGAGCTGCCTCACTCCAGGACTTCTCCGGGAAGCTCCTGCACTTGGCTGTTGTGATGGCCATTGCTGGTGTTGTGTAGATTCTTTGATCTGCTCCTGGATAGTCCAGGGTTGTCCTCTTGGTCACTACCTGCTGGGTTTACCTTTCCAGGGTGTCTCTTTGATATCTTTGATGGAGGGACCTCTGGATACATGGGATGGAGAAGTTCCTGGACTGTTATAAGCAATGATGCAGGTACCTGAGGGACAGGTCTCACATGGGCACCCTGATCCATGATCCGATTGTGGAACGTTTTCATTCTTCTCCTCGCCCTGAGACTGCATTGACAATGAATCAATAATAATGTGGGACTTGCTCTTTTCAGGTACTTATGTTGTCCCCACCAATGGAATATTCCCCAGATTCGTCTCCAGATTTATGCCGGTTTTTATCTTATGTTTCCTTTATGTCTATAAATGTGTTTTATGATTTGTAACGCTAACATTGCCAGTACTATAGAGGGCGGAGATTGTGGACTCATGACGTGACATGGGTGGGGTAGTTCTCCCAACTGTTTGTGTGATTAGTAACGTTTAGTATTGAGCTTTCCTACGTTTGTGTTCACACCGTGACTAAGTCCTTTTGGGCGAAACGCGTTGGTTTGCTGTGTCCATTTTAAAATGGAACCAATAAATGATGACTCGTGTGGACGTGCCGGGGTATTCTTTACATTGTATGATGTTGTAGTCATAGAGGTGTCGCCGTTTTCCCGGCCCTAGGGATTCCTGGCTGTAGAGGTGAGCTAGACTTTTTTTCTTTTAGAGATAAACAGGCCTCTCCCATGCCAGGCCGGACCAGCGAGTGTGGCTGAGGGATCCCCCTGTGAGTGGATCCCTGGGCAGATGACGAAGAGGAAGCCCGTGGTGTTAGTGTCAGCACCCAGGTGTCACAATGGAGACAGAAATATTGAATCAAATAAAGTATCTTTAATGGAGAGAGTCCTGAACATCAGCAGGTAAATGTTCCTTCCTGCAGGCACACACGAAGCGGTGGATTGGTTGGCTGTGCTGATGATGTAGGAATATAGTAATACCTTAGCCTTGACCTTAATGTCAGAGCGTTGGAAATATGAGCCAGATTGGCTCTGCTGCTTGGACAGAGATCTGGACGAAGAGATGCAGACAACTGAGATCTCATGAGAGAACCTGACTCAGGGCACAGTCTAGACAGAGCACAAAGACTTACTCTGTCTAGACAGTTCTGGAATATTCCGAGCCTTCAAACCAATCACAGCCACTCTTAAAGGTGCCTGATTTAGTGATGACCCTCGTGAGGGACATTATACACTCCTGCACACTTTTCCTGTAGAATTTATCTACTTTTAGGACTTTGTCATGTAGCTGTAGGTGAGACTGGGCATCAATGATGAATATCCTGAAGGCTTCACGAATGTTGAAGCCCTGATAATGTAATCAGTCAGAGTCGATGAGCTTTGTCTCCTCAGAGTCCGGTCACGTCGTGTCTTTCATTTCCGGCATCAGGTACTGTATGATGTTACGTCTTGTCTGGATTCCTGGGATCTTTCCTGATTGTTTCTTGAGGATGAGATGGATAGAGAATGTCTTCACATACACTGTGAGCGCTCCATCTCCCTCCTTGTCCCACGTGGAGGACTTGGATCGGTTCCTCCTTCATGTTTGGTTAATGTTTCAGTGGTCGTGCTTTTAGCTTCTCGTCCTAATCCAGGACAGATCTGACATTTCCCGGTATTGGGGCCAGGCTTCGGTGCCCACATGGGAGATGGCAGGAGTACTCACTGCCAACAAGCCATTTACTGTCATCTTTATTTAATGACCCAACCACTTCTTCCGAGTCATTCGTCTTCTGACCTCTCTGCCAAGTTGTTGCAGAGGGAAGGGTACAATCTGTCATGTGAGAAGACAGCATGGATTCTGGAGGCCTCATAATCTGCACTAGCATCTCCATCATCTATGACGTTCCATACATTCACCTGAACGTCATATAGATGCACGAAGACCTGGACTATAACAAAAACAACATGAACTAAAGATTTCCGGCTGCTCAGGCTGAAGCCGCCGGAGCTACACGCGTAAACACTTGGTAAAAAAATAATCATGCTCCTGAGCACTTCATCCCCCGGGAGGATTTTCTGTTGTGTCGATATGAATGTTCCACATGTTGTACCTGACGACTAGGCAAACTAGGAATATCGTGCAGCGGTCCCGGGCACCAAAGCCTCTGAATGCTCCATAGGCCCTCTCCGCATAGGAGAGACTGGCCAATCCGGGCCAAATGGTTGAAGTTCTCTCTCTTTACGTGGACAACCCCTTTCCTCAGAGCTCCTACACTTCAGATTGTCCCTCACACACAGCTTTCCATGGAAGCAGCTCCAAGTCACATCCCAAAACTTCAAGGGGATCCTGATGGAATTAAACAAACTCAAACCCACCCTCAGATCCTGACTTGGGCAATCCCTGAGGGCCAGAGGCTTTTGGACCATCAGAACTATCTTGCCCTGATCTCCCAAATTCCTCTGACTAAGCACCTTCAGAACTGGGGTAGTGAAAGCCAGAAGATGTCTATACAGTGTGTAGGGATCCTTCCCTTTTAATTGGAAACATCAATGGAGAAGCTCTTTATTTCCAGAGGTTTGCAACATTAATCTTAAGAAAGGAATACCAAAGGGTTGACCATACACAACCCTCCTTGTCTCCTTGTGCCGTAAATTGCCTCCATCTTGATTAGGTTCAGCCTGGGAGAACAGACTGTAGACCCAAGTCCAGAGGGGTTCTGGCAATATGAACACACTGCCCACATATATCAGCAGCGGGAGCAGGTTCACCCTTTTCCAAGGACCCTTCCACTGGCCCACCTTCTGAGCGTTGGTCTTAAACCAGCTGTTGGAATTCCCCTGGCCAAATTTCATGGCAATAACTTTTGGGTCCTGAGCCTCCATATTGTGACCTACTGCTAAGATGTCCAATTATCTCCACCAGAAGGCTGTTTCCTCCAGTCACCTTTCGTCTTCCACAGCTGTTTTGGTGTTAATTCTTAGGATGACGAGATTGTGAACCTGGGTCAAGGCTGGTGTCGGTACCAGGCCCAACTAGACAGACACCATTGATGATCTCTGGGTAAATAAAGCTTGTAATTGAGGGCCAATGACTTGTAGACCGAGGTCCCCCCTGCGGTCACAGGGATCACACATTACTCCGGCCGCGACTTCTGCAACTTTTTGCGGGTCCGATGAACACTTTGTCGGGAAGAAGCTGCACCAGAGATTTCTCCTAAGAAGAGAGGATGGAGAGATGTTATCTGTTATTTTTAATTTCCTTATTTTTCATTTCCACTTCTCCCGCATGAAAGTAATGGAAGATGTCTTCAGAGCGTGCGGCAGGGGATAATTATCAGGAGCAGGGATGGGGGGGGGGGTTCTCCATCTATCGCTGATTTTCTTTTATCATATTTTTTCCTTCGAGTTCATTTTAGTTCATATGAAGCAAATTCTGAGAAGCCTGAACTCTACTCTCATATACAAGGACATGGATCTATTTCCTCGCTCATAAGTTCTGCATCAACGTTCAGGGCTGCATTGGTCAAGAACAGGTTTGTGAAATTCTCGAAACGCATCATCATCATATTAATAAATACATTATTCTGCCTATGTGGAAGTGGAGCCTCGAAGTCCGAGTTATGTTTTCCAAATTTCATGAGGCCCTACTGGACATCAATACCCCCTTTTGGGACCTGGGACACCCATGGGTTAGTCCACCGGATTCCATTTACTACTCTTTTGTATTTTTGAGAGATAACTGTAGGTTATACTGTGACCATAACACAGGTGACAGACAATCTATAGACTCTTATAGAAGGTAAAGAAAGAAGGTCCATGAAGAACCATGATGGAAACAAAGGACATGTCTTCTGGATCTGTTTTTATGGATCTGGGACTATCCATAAGACAAGATTTAGCTTCCTGCAGATGATTGCTTTGTTACTTTTCAAGACCTACCCTAGGGGATCAATGACACTAAATTATTACAGATATTCTTATACTGTGAGTCTTGGGTCATTGAAAGGTTCAGACACCAAAGTCGTAACCTGAATAAGGAAAGAAATGTCTGGTACCAAGCTGAGGCACATGTGTCAGGCAGTGTCCACCATTTTGGAAATATGGGAACAATTTTCATCTCTTTTTATTTTGTGTGGAGACTACCCACCAATGGGTGCACCCCATGATGGTCATGCCAATAAATGTCTATAAATGTCAGAGTTTCTGACAGTTCTCATTCCTCACAGAGCCCAGTAGTTCACTAGTGTCCCACAGTCTCCTGGAAACCACCATAAATGATGTTCTTCATCATCCTCAACCTCCTTATCATCCACTTCAACATCATATTCTTTCTTCTTTTCATTATCCTTCACCTCCTTCTAATTATCCATCTTTATTCTCTTCATCATCAATTTTATGATCCACCATTTTTTACTCATTTCAGTATTTCATATCATAATTTGTTTTCCCGCAATAATCCTCATCACCCATCGTCTCCGTCTTCATCCGTTTTCTCATGATCCTCCTCCCAATCATCATCCTCTTCATCTGTCTTCTCATGATCATCCACCTCCTAATCATCATCCTCTTCATCCATCTTCTCATGATCATCCACCTCCCAATCATCATCCTCTTCATCCGTCTTCTCATGATTATCCTCCTCCCAATCATCATCCTCTTCACCCATCTTCTCATGATCCTCCTCCTCCCAATCATCATCCTCTTCACCCATCTTCTCATGATCCCCCTCCTCCCAATCATCATCCTCTTCATCCGTCTTCTCATGATCCTCTTCCTCCCAATCATCATCCTCTTCATCCATCTTCTCATGATCCTCCTCCTCCCAATCATCATCCTCTTCATCGGTCTTCTCATGATCCTCCTCCTCCCCATCATCATCTTCTTCATCCGTCTTCTCGTGATCCTCCTCCTCCCAATCATCATCCTCTTCATCCATCTTCTCATGATCATCCTCCTTCCAATCATCATCCTCTTCATCCGTCTTCTCATGATCCCCCTCCTCCCAATCATCATCCTCTTCATCCATCTTCTCATGATCCTCTTCCTCCCAATCATCATCCTCTTCATCCATCTTCTCATGATCATCCACCTCCCAATCATCATCCTCTTCATCCGTCTTCTCATGATTATCCTCCTCCCAATCCTCATCCTCTTCACCCATTTTCTCACGATCCTCCTCCTCCCAATCATCATCTTCTTCACCCATCTTCTCATGATCATCCTCCTTCCAATCATCATCCTCTTCATCCATCTTCTCGTGATCATCCACCCCCAATCATCATCCTCTTCACCCATTTTCTCATCATCATCGACCCCCAATCATCATCCGTCTTCATCCATCTTCTCGTGATCCTTCTCCTTCCAATCATCATCCTCTTCGTCCGTCTTCTCATGATCCTCCTCCTCCCAATCATCATCTTCTTCATCCATCTTCTCATGATGCTCTTCCTCCCAGTCATCATCCTCTTCACCCATCTTCTCATGATCATCCTCCTTCCAATCATCATCCTCTTCGTCCTTCTTCTCATGATCATCCAGCTCCCAATCATCATCCTCTTCATCCATCTTCTCGTGATCATCCACCCCCAATCATCATCCTCTTCACCCATTTTCTCATCATCATCAACCCCCAATCATCATCCTCTTCATCCGTTTTCTCATGATCCTCCTCCTCCCAATCATCATCCACTTCACCCATCTTCTCATGATCATCAACCCCCAATCATCATCCTCTTCACCCATCTTCTCGTGATCCTCCTCCTTCCAATCATCTTCCTCTTCATCCATCTTCTCATGATCATCCACCTCCCAATCATCATCCTCTTCACCCATTTTCTCATCATTATCCACCCCCAATCATCATCTTCTTCATCCGTCTTCTCATGAACATCCTTCTCCCAATCATCATCCTCTTCATCCATCTTCTCATCATCATCAACCCCCAATCATCATCCTCTTCACCCATCTTCTCGTGATCCTCCTCCTTCCAATCATCTTCCTCTTCATCCGTCTTCTCATGATTATCCTCCTCCCCATCATCATCTTCTTCATCCGTCTTCTTATGAACATCCTTCTCCCAATCATTATCCTCTTCATCCATCTTCTCGTGATCCTCCTCCTCCCAATCATCGTCCTCTTCACCCATTTTCTCATCATCATCCTCCTTCCAATCATCATCCTCTTCATCCGTCTTCTCATGATCCTCCTACTCCCAATCATCATCCTCTTCATCCATCTTCTCGTGATCCTCCTCCTTCCAATCATCTTCCTCTTCATCCGTCTTCTCATGATTATCCTCCTCCCCATCATCATCTTCTTCATCCGTCTTCTTATGAACATCCTTCTCCCAATCATTATCCTCTTCATCCATCTTCTCGTGATCCTCCTCCTTCCAATCATCATCCCCTTCACCCATTTTCTCATCATCATCCTCCTTCCAATCATCATCCTCTTCATCCATCTTCTCGTGATCATCCACCTCCCAATCATCATCCTCTTCATCCATTTTCTCATCATCATCCTCCTTCCAATCATCATCCTCTTCATCCATTTTCTCATCATCATCCTCCTTCCAATCATCATCCTCTTCGCCCATCTTCTCATGATTCTCCTCCTCCCAATCATCATCTTCTTCATCCATCTTCTCATGATTATCCTCCTCCCAATCATCATCCTCTTCATCCATTTTCTCATCATCATCCTCCTTCCAATCATCATCCTCTTCGCCCATCTTCTCATGATTCTCCTCCTCCCAATCATCATCTTCTTCATCCATCTTCTCGTGATCCTCCTTCTCATTATTATTGTCCTCTTCGTGATCTTCCTTCTCCTCATCATGTATCTTGTCCATTCCATTCTCCTCTACACCACCCATATTCTCATGACCAACCTTCTCACCCTCCTCATCATCTTCTCATGATCAGGCTCCTACTCATCATCTTCCTCTTCATCATCCTCCAGGCATGCTTCATTCCTTGCATAGACAAAGTTCCATCAAGAGAATTTACAAACTACAAGGGATGAATTATTAATCCGTATCCCTCAGTCCTTGCACATGATGAAGTGATTAAAGATTTACTGACGTGTGGCGGATCGGCTCTAATCTATATTTTATGTTGTGTTCTTACATCTGTACGGCTGCTCCGTGATGAATTGTGCAATAATTCATGGATTTTAGTGTCGTCAACATGTGTCCTCCTAATGATCTGCAGAAAAGCCACATTGTGGATGAATGGAAAGGAAATTCGGAGGAAAGTAGACGGACCTCATCTAAGGAGCTCACTACACCTCAGCCAATATACAAAGCCCCACCAAAGAGTATATATACCACAGAGTGCCCCCATATACCAGACTCTACCAGATAGTACCCCCATATACTAGACCCTACCAGAGAGTGCCCCATATACTAGACCATAACAGAGAGTGCCCCCATATACTAGACTCTACCAGAGAGTGCCCCCATATACCAGAATCTACCAGATAGTACCCCCATATACTAGATCCCACCACAGAGTGCCCCCATATACTAGACTCTACCAGAAAGTACCCCCATATACTAGATCCCACCACAGAGTGCCCCCATATACCAGACTCTACCAGATAGTACCCCCATATACTAGATCCCACCACAGAGTGCCCCCATATACTAGACTCTACCAGAAGGTTCCCCATATACAAGACCTGACCAGAGAGTGCCCCATATACTAGACTCTACCAGAGAGTGCCCTCATATACTAGACTCTACCAGAGAGTGCCCTCATATACTAGACTCTACCAGAAGGTGCCCCATATACTAGACTCTACCAGAGAGTGCCCCATATACTAGACCTGACCAGAGAGTGCCCCCATATACCAGACTCTACCAGATAGTACCCCCATATACTAGATCCCACCACAGAGTGCCCCCATATACTAGATCCCACCACAGAGTGCCCCCATATACTAGACTCTACCAGAAGGTGCCCCATATACTAGACTCTACCAGATAGTACCCCCATATACTAGATCCGACCACAGAGTGCCCCCATATACTAGACTCTACCAGAAGGTGCCCCATATACTAGACTCTACCAGATAGTACCCCCATATACTAGATCCGACCACAGAGTGCCCCATATACTAGACTCTACCAGAAGGTGCCCCATATACTAGACTCTACCAGATAGTACCCCCATATACTAGATCCCACCACAGAGTGCCCCATATACTAGACTCTACAAGAAGGTGCCCCATATACTAGACTCTACAAGAAGGTTCCCCATATACTAGACTCTACCAGAGAGTGCCCCATATACTAGACCTGACCAGAGAGTGCCCCCATATACCAGACTCTACCAGATAGTACCCCCATATACTAGATCCGACCACAGAGTGCCCCCATATACTAGACTCTACCAGAAGGTGCCCCATATACTAGACTCTACCAGAGAGTGCTCCATATACTAGACCTGACCAGAGAGTGCCCCCATATACTAGACTCTACCAGAGAGTGCCCTCATATACTAGACTCTACCAGAGAGTGCCCTCATATACTAGACTCTACCAGAAGGTGCCCCATATACTAGACTCTACCAGAGAGTGCCCCATATACTAGACCTGACCAGAGAGTGCCCTCATATACTAGACTCTACCAGAGAGTGCCCTCATATACTAGACTCTACCAGAGTGCCCCCATATACCAGACTCTACCAGATAGTACCCCCATATACTAGATGCGACCACAGAGTGCCCCCATATACTAGACTCTACCAGAAGGTGCCCCATATACTAGACTCTTCCAGAGAGTGCCCCATATACTAGACCTGACCAGAGAGTGCCCTCATATACCAGACTCTACCAGAGAGTGCCCTCATGTACTAGACTCTACCAGAGAGTGCCCTCATATACTAGACTCTACCAGAAGGTGCCCCATATACTAGACTCTACCAGAGAGTGCCCCATATACTAGACCTGACCAGAGAGTGCCCCCATATACCAGACTCTACCAGATAGTACCCCCATATACTAGATCCGACCACAGAGTGCCCCCATATACTAGACTCTACCAGAAGGTGCCCCATATACTAGACTCTACCAGAAAGTGCTCCATATACTAGACCTGACCAGAGAGTGCCCCCATATACTAGACTCTACCAGAGAGTGCCCTCATATACTAGACTCTACCAGAGAGTGCCCTCATATACTAGACTCTACCAGAAGGTGCCCCATATACTAGACTCTACCAGAGAGTGCCCCATATACTAGACCTGACCAGAGAGTGCCCCCATATACTAGACTCTACCAGAGAGTGCCCTCATATACTAGACTCTACCAGAGTGCCCCCATATACCAGACTCTACCAGATAGTACCCCCATATACTAGATGCGACCACAGAGTGCCCCCATATACTAGACTCTACCAGAAGGTGCCCCATATACTAGACTCTTCCAGAGAGTGCCCCATATACTAGACCTGACCAGAGAGTGCCCTCATATACCAGACTCTACCAGAGAGTGCCCTCATGTACTAGACTCTACCAGATAGTACCCCCATATACTAGATGCGACCACAGAGTGCCCCCATATACTAGACTCTACCAGAAGGTGCCCCATATACTAGACTCTTCAAGAGAGTGCCCCATATACTAGACCTGACCAGAGAGTGCCCTCATATACCAGACTCTACCAGAGAGTGCCCTCATATACTAGACTCTACCAGAGAGTGCCCTCATATACTAGACTCTACCAGAAGGTGCCCCATATACTAGACTCTACCAGAGAGTGCCCCATATACTAGAACTGACCAGAGAGTGCCCCCATATACCAGACTCTACCAGATAGTACCCCCATATACTAGATCCGACCACGGAGTGCCCCCATATACTAGACTCTACCAGAAGGTGCCCCATATACTAGACTCTACCAGAGAGTGCTCCATATACTAGACCTGACCAGAGAGTGCCCCCATATACTAGACTCTACCAGAGAGTGCCCTCATATACTAGACTCTACCAGAGAGTGCCCTCATATACTAGACTCTACCAGAAGGTGCCCCATATACTAGACTCTACCAGAGAGTGCCCCATATACTAGACCTGACCAGAGAGTGCCCCCATATACTAGACTCTACCAGAGAGTGCCCTCATATACTAGACTCTACCAGAGTGCCCCCATATACCAGACTCTACCAGATAGTACCCCCATATACTAGATGCGACCACAGAGTGCCCCCATATACTAGACTCTACCAGAAGGTGCCCCATATACTAGACTCTTCCAGAGAGTGCCCCATATACTAGACCTGACCAGAGAGTGCCCTCATATACCAGACTCTACCAGAGAGTGCCCTCATGTACTAGACTCTACCAGATAGTACCCCCATATACTAGATGCGACCACAGAGTGCCCCCATATACTAGACTCTACCAGAAGGTGCCCCATATACTAGACTCTTCAAGAGAGTGCCCCATATACTAGACCTGACCAGAGAGTGCCCTCATATACCAGACTCTACCAGAGAGTGCCCTCATATACTAGACTCTACCAGAGAGTGCCCTCATATACTAGACTCTACCAGAAGGTGCCCCATATACTAGACTCTACCAGAGAGTGCCCCATATACTAGAACTGACCAGAGAGTGCCCTCATATACCAGACTCTACCAGAGAGTGCCCTCATGTACTAGACTCTACCAGATAGTACCCCCATATACTAGATGCGACCACAGAGTGCCCCCATATACTAGACTCTACCAGAAGGTGCCCCATATACTAGACTCTTCAAGAGAGTGCCCCATATACTAGACCTGACCAGAGAGTGCCCTCATATACCAGACTCTACCAGAGAGTGCCCTCATATACTAGACTCTACCAGAGAGTGCCCTCATATACTAGACTCTACCAGAAGGTGCCCCATATACTAGACTCTACCAGAGAGTGCCCCATATACTAGAACTGACCAGAGAGTGCCCCCATATACCAGACTCTACCAGATAGTACCCCCATATACTAGATCCGACCACGGAGTGCCCCCATATACTAGACTCTACCAGAAGGTGCCCCATATACTAGACTCTACCAGAGAGTGCTCCATATACTAGACCTGACCAGAGAGTGCCCCCATATACTAGACTCTACCAGAGAGTGCCCTCATATACTAGACTCTACCAGAGAGTGCCCTCATATAATAGACTCTACCAGAAGGTGCCCCATATACTACACTCTACCAGAGAGTGCCCCATATACTAGACCTGACCAGAGAGTGCCCCCATATACTAGACTCTACCAGAGAGTGCCCTCATATACTAGACTCTACCAGAGTGCCCCCATATACCAGACTCTACCAGATAGTACCCCCATATACTAGATGCGACCACAGAGTGCCCCCATATACTAGACTCTACCAGAAGGTGCCCCATATACTAGACTCTTCCAGAGAGTGCCCCATATACTAGACCTGACCAGAGAGTGCCCTCATATACCAGACTCTACCAGAGAGTGCCCTCATGTACTAGACTCTACCAGATAGTACCCCCATATACTAGATGCGACCACAGAGTGCCCCCATATACTAGACTCTACCAGAAGGTGCCCCATATACTAGACTCTTCAAGAGAGTGCCCCATATACTAGACCTGACCAGAGAGTGCCCTCATATACCAGACTCTACCAGAGAGTGCCCTCATATACTAGACTCTACCAGAGAGTGCCCTCATATACTAGACTCTACCAGAAGGTGCCCCATATACTAGACTCTACCAGAGAGTGCCCCATATACTAGAACTGACCAGAGAGTGCCCCCATATACCAGACTCTACCAGATAGTACCCCCATATACTAGATCCGACCACGGAGTGCCCCCATATACTAGACTCTACCAGAAGGTGCCCCATATACTAGACTCTACCAGAGAGTGCTCCATATACTAGACCTGACCAGAGAGTGCCCCCATATACTAGACTCTACCAGAGAGTGCCCTCATATACTAGACTCTACCAGAGAGTGCCCTCATACATTAGACTCTACCAGAGAGTGCCCTCATATACTAGACTCTACCTGAAGGTGCCCCATATACTAGACTCTACCAGAGAGTGCCCTCATATACTAGACTCTACCAGAGAGTGCCCTCATATACTAGACTCTACCAGAAGGTGCCCCATATACTAGACTCTACCAGAGAGTGCCCTCATATACTAGACTCTACCAGAGAGTGCCCTCATATACTAGACTCTACCAGAAGGTGCCCCATATACTAGACTCTACCAGAGAGTGCCCTGTATACTAGACCTGACCAGAGAGTGGCCCCATATACTAGACTCTACCAGAAGGTGCCCCATATACTAGACTCTACCAGAGAGTGCCCCATATACTAGACTCTACCAGAGAGTGCCCCACATACTAGACCTGACCAGAGAGTGCCCTCATATACTAGACTCTACCAGAGAGTGCCCCGTATACTAGACCTGACCAGAGAGTGCCCTCATATACTAGACTCTACCAGAGAGTGCCCTCATATACTAGACTCTACCAGAGTGCCCTCATATACTAGACTCTACGACTCTACCAGAGATTGCCCCTATATACTAGACCCTACCAGAGAGTGCCCTCATTTTCTAGACCCGGTCAGAGAGTGGCCCCATATACTAGACTCTACAAGAGAGTGCCCCCATATACTAGACCCTATCAGAGAGTGCCCCCATATACTAGACTCTACCAGAGAGCGCCCCTAAATACTAGACTCTACGACTCTACCAGAGAGTGCCCCCATATACTAGACTCTACCAGAAGGTGCCCCATATACTAGACTCTACCAGAAAGTGCTCCATATACTAGACCTGACCAGAGAGTGCCCCCATATACTAGACTCTACCAGAGAGTGCCCTCATATACTAGACTCTACCAGAGAGTGCCCTCATATACTAGACTCTACCAGAAGGTGCCCCATATACTAGACTCTACCAGAGAGTGCCCCATATACTAGACCTGACCAGAGAGTGCCCCCATATACTAGACTCTACCAGAGAGTGCCCTCATATACTAGACTCTACCAGAGTGCCCCCATATACCAGACTCTACCAGATAGTACCCCCATATACTAGATGCGACCACAGAGTGCCCCCATATACTAGACTCTACCAGAAGGTGCCCCATATACTAGACTCTTCCAGAGAGTGCCCCATATACTAGACCTGACCAGAGAGTGCCCTCATATACCAGACTCTACCAGAGAGTGCCCTCATGTACTAGACTCTACCAGATAGTACCCCCATATACTAGATGCGACCACAGAGTGCCCCCATATACTAGACTCTACCAGAAGGTGCCCCATATACTAGACTCTTCAAGAGAGTGCCCCATATACTAGACCTGACCAGAGAGTGCCCTCATATACCAGACTCTACCAGAGAGTGCCCTCATATACTAGACTCTACCAGAGAGTGCCCTCATATACTAGACTCTACCAGAAGGTGCCCCATATACTAGACTCTACCAGAGAGTGCCCCATATACTAGACCTGACCAGAGAGTGCCCCCATATACCAGACTCTACCAGATAGTACCCCCATATACTAGATCCGACCACGGAGTGCCCCCATATACTAGACTCTACCAGAAGGTGCCCCATATACTAGACTCTACCAGAGAGTGCTCCATATACTAGACCTGACCAGAGAGTGCCCCCATATACTAGACTCTACCAGAGAGTGCCCTCGAATACTAGACTCTACCAGAGAGTGCCCTCATACATTAGACTCTACCAGAGAGTGCCCTCATATACTAGACTCTACCTGTAGGTGCCCCATATACTAGACTCTACCAGAGAGTGCCCTCATATACTAGACTCTACCAGAGAGTGCCCTCATATACTAGACTCTACCAGAAGGTGCCCCATATACTAGACTCTACCAGAGAGTGCCCTCATATACTAGACTCTACCAGAGAGTGACCTCATATACTAGACTCTACCAGAAGGTGCCCCATATACTAGACTCTACCAGAAGGTGCTCCATATACTAGACCTGACCAGAGAGTGCCCCCATATACTAGACTCTACCAGAGAGTGCCCTCATATACTAGACTCTACCAGAGAGTGCCCTCATACATTAGACTCTACCAGAGAGTGCCCTCATATACTAGACTCTACCTGAAGGTGCCCCATATACTAGACTCTACCAGAGAGTGCCCTCATATACTAGACTCTACCAGAGAGTGCCCTCATATACTAGACTCTACCAGAAGGTGCCCCATATACTAGACTCTACCAGAGAGTGCCCCCATATACTAGACTCTACCAGAGAGTGCCCTCATATACTACACTCTAACAGAGAGTGCCCCCATATTCTAGACTCTACGACTCTACCAGAGAGTGCCCCTATATACTAGACCCTATCAGAGAGTGGCCCCATATATTAGACTCTACAAGAGAGTGCACCCATATACTAGACCCTACCAGAGAGTGCCCCCATATACTAGACTCTACGACTCTACCAGAGAGTGCCCATATATACTAGACTCTACCAGAGAGTGCCCCTATATACTAGACCCTATCAGAGAGTGGCCCCATATATTAGACTCTACAAGAGAGTGCACCCATATACTAGACTCTACCAGAGAGTGCCCCTAAATACTAGACTCTACGACTCTACTAGAGAGTGCCCCTATATACTAGCCTCTACCAGAGAGTGCCCCTATATACTAGACTCTACCAGAGAGTGTCCCATATACTAGACCCTACCAGAGAGTGCCCCCATATACTAGACTCATCCGGAGAGTGCCCCCATATACTAGACCCTACCAGAGAGTGCCCCCATATATTAGACTCTACCAGAGAGTGCTCCCATATACTAGACTCGTCCGGAGAGTGCCCCCATATACTAGACCCTACCAGAGAGTGGCCCTATATACTAGACCCTACCAAAGAGTGCCCCATATACTAGACTCATCCGGAGAGTGCCCCCATATACTAGACTCGTCCGGAGAGCGCCCCCATATACTAGACCATACCAGAGAGTGGCCCTATATACTAGACTTTACCAGAGAGTGGCCCCATATACTAGACCCTACCAAAGAGTGCCCTCATATACTAGACTCTACCAGAGAGTGCCCCCATAAATTAGACTCTACCAGAGAGTGCTCCCATATAGTAGACCAGACCAGAGAGTGGCCCTACATACTAGACCCTAACAGAGAGTGGCCCTATATACTAGACCCTACCAGGGAGTGCCCCCATATACTAGACATGACCAGAGAGTGCCCTAATATACTAGACCCTAATAGAGAGTGCCCCCATATACTAGACCCTACCAGAGAGTGCCCCCATATACTAGACCCTACCAGAGAGTGGCCCCATATACTAGACCCTACCAGAGAGTGCCCCCATATACTAGACTCGTCCGGAGAGTGCCCCCATATACTAGACCCTACCAGAGAGTGCCCCCATATACTAGACTCGTCCGGAGAGTGCCCCCATATACTAGACCCTACCAGAGAGTGGCCCTACATACTGGACCCTAACAGAGAGAGGCCCTATATACTAGACTTTACCAGACAGTGGCCCCATATACTAGACCCTACCATAGAGTGCCCCCATATACTAGACTCTACCAGAGAGTGCCCCCATATACCAGACCCAACCAGAGAGTGCCCCTATATAGTAGACCCGACCAGAGAGTGGCTCTACATACTAGACCCTAACAGAGAGTGGCCCTATATACTAGACCCTACCAGGGAGTGCCCTCATATACTAGACCCTAACAGAGAGTGCCCCTATATACGAGACCCGACCAGAGAGTGGCCCCATATACTAGACCCAACCAGAGAGAGCCCCCATATACTAGACCCAACCAGAGAGTGCCTCCATATACTAGACCCTACCAGAGAGTGCCCCCATCTACTAGACTCTACCAGAGAGTACCCCCATATACTAGACCCTACCAGAGAGTGCCCCCATATACTAGACTCTACCAGAGAGTGCCCCATATACTAGACCCGACAAGAGAGTGCCCCCATATACTAGACCCTAACAGAGAGTGCCCCCATATATTAGACTCTAATAGAGAGTGCCCCCATATACCAGACCCAACCAGAGAGTGCCCCCATATACTAGACCCTAACAGAGAGTGCCCTCATATACTAGACCCTACCAGAGAGTGGCCCCATATACAAGACCCAACCAGAGAGTGCCCCCATATACTAGACCCTACCAGAGAGTGCCCCCATATACTAGACTCTACCAGAGAGTGCCCCATATACTAGACCCGACAAGAGAGTGCCCCCATATACTAGACCCTAACAGAGAGTGCCCCCATATATTAGACTCTAACAGAGAGTGCCCCCATATAACAGACCCAACCAGAGAGTGCCCCCATATACTAGACCCTAACAGAGAGTGCCCCCATATACTAGACCCTACCAGAGAGTGGCCCCATATACTAGACCTGACAAGAGAGTGCCCCCATATACTAGACCCTAACAGAGAGTGCCCCCATATATTAGACTCAAACAGAGAGTGCCCCCATATACCAGACCCAACCAGAGAGTGCCCCCATATACTAGACCCTAACAGTGAGTGCCCCCATATACTAGACCCTACCAGAGAGTGCACCCATATACTAGACCCTACCAGAGAGTGCCCCCATATACTAGACCTTAACAGAGAGTGCCCCCATATACTGGACCCTTTCAAAGAGTGGCCCCATATACACGACCCAACCAGAGAGTGGCCCCATATACTAGACCTGAACAAAGTGTGCCTTTATATGTAAGATATTACCGAAGTATGCCCCTATATACAAGACCCTACCAAAGATTAACCCCATTCACAAAACTCTACCAGAGAGCGCCCCCCAATACAAGACCCTACTTGATAGTGGCCCCATATACAGTAAAAGACCCGACCAAAGCATACCCCTATGTACAAGACCCTACCGGAGAGTGCCCTTATATGAACAACACTACCAGAGAATGCCCCGTATACAA
The DNA here is from genome assembly GCF_040894005.1 of Engystomops pustulosus. Lineage (NCBI taxonomy): Eukaryota > Metazoa > Chordata > Amphibia > Anura > Leptodactylidae > Engystomops > Engystomops pustulosus. The sequence goes on from NC_092412.1 coordinate 3,015,715, forward strand.
GATCCTACCAGAGAGGACACATATTGTGGCCCCTCATCTTGTGTCCTCTCATCTCCTCCTCATATTGTGGCCCCTCTCATCTCCCCCTCATCTTGTGACCTCTCATCTCCTCCTCATATTGTGACCTCTCATCTCCTCCTCATATTGTGACCTCTCATCTCCTCCTCATATTGTGACCTCTCATCTCCTCCTCATATTGTGGCCCCTCATCTCCCCCTCATATTGTGTCCTCTCATCTCCTCCTCATATTGTGACCTCTCATCTCCTCCTCATATTGTGACCTCTCATCTCCTCCTCATATTGTGACCTCTCATCTCCTCCTCATATTGTGTCCTCTCATCTCCTCCTCATATTGTGACCTCTCATCTCCTCCTCATATTGTGACCTCTCTCATCTCCTCCTAATATTGTGGTCTCTCATCTCCTCCTCATATTGTGGCCTCTCTCATCTCCTCCTCATATTGTGGCTCCTCTCATCTCCTCCTCATATTGTGACCTCTCATCTCCTCCTCATATTGTGACCTCTCATCTCCCCGTCATATTGTGGCCTCTCATCTCCCCCTCATATTGTGGCCTCTCATCTCCTCCTCATATTGTGTCCTCTCATCTCCCCCTCATATTGTGTCCTCTCATCTCCCCCTCATATTGTGGCCTCTCATCTCCTCCTCATATTGTGACCTCTCATCTCCTCCTCATATTGTGACCTCTCATCTCCCCCTCATATTGTGGCCCCTCTCATCTCCTCCTCATATTGTGACCTCTCATCTCCTCCTCATATTGTGTCCTCTCATCTCCTCCTCATATTGTGTCCTCTCATCTCCTCCTCATATTGTGACCTCTCATCTCCTCCTCATATTGTGTCCTCTCATCTCCCCCTCATATTGTGACCTCTCATCTCCCCCTCATATTGTGGCCTCTCATCTCCCCCTCATATTGTGGCCTCTCATCTCCCCCTCATATTGTGGCCTCTCACCTCCTCCTCATATTGTGTCCTCTCATCTCCTCCTCATATTGTGACCTCTCATCTCCTCCTCATATTGTGGCCTCTCATCTCCCCCTCATATTGTGACCTCTCATCTCTTCCTCATATTGTGGCCTCTCATCTCCCCCTCATATTGTGACCTCTCATCTCTTCCTCATATTGTGTCCTCTCATCTCCTCCTCATATTGTGACCTCTCATCTCCTCCTCATATTGTGGCCTCTCATCTCCCCCTCATATTGTGACCTCTCATCTCCTCCTCATATTGTGGCCTCTCATCTCCCCCTCATATTGTGGCCCCTCTCATCTCCTCCTCATATTGTGACCTCTCATCTCCTCCTCATATTGTGTCCTCTCATCTCCCCCTCATATTGTGACCTCTCATCTCCCCCTCATATTGTGGCTCCTCTCATCTCCTCCTCATATTGTGGCCTCTCATCTCCCCCTCATATTGTGACCTCTCATCTCCTCCTCATATTGTGTCCTCTCATCTCCCCCTCATATTGTGACCTCTCATCTCCCCCTCATATTGTGGCCTCTCATCTACTCCTCATATTGTGGCCTCACATCTCCTCCTCATATTGCAGACTCTTATCTCCTCCTCATATTGTATCCCCTCTCACCTCCTCCTCATATTGTGGCCTCTCATCTCCTCCTCATATTGTGACCTCTCATCTCCTCCTCATATTGTGTCCCCTCTCATCTCCTCCTCATATTGTGACCTCTCATCTCCTCCTCATATTGTGACCTCTCCTCTCCCCCTCATATTGTGTCCTCTCATCTCCTCATATTGTGTCCTCTCATCTCCTCCTCATATTGTGTCCTCTCATCTCCTCATATTGTGACCTCTCATCTCCCCGTCATATTGTGGCCTCTCATCTCCTCCACATATTGTGGCCTCTCATCTACCCCCTCATATTGTGGCCTCTAATCTCCTCCTCATATTGTGGCCCCACATCTCCTCCTCATATTGTGACCTCTCATCTTCCCCTCATATTGTGACCTCTCATCTTCCCCTCATATTGTGGCCTCTCATCTCCTCCTCATATTGTGGCCTCTCATCTTCTCCTCATATTGTGACCTCTCATCTTCCCCTCATATTGTGACCTCTCATCTCCTCCTCATATTGTGGCCTCTCATCTCCTCCTCATATTGTGGCCTCTCATCTTCTCCTCATATTGTGACCTCTCATCTCCCCGTCATATTGTGGCCTCCTCTCATCTCCCCCTCATATTGTGTCCTCTCATCTCCTCCTCATATTGTGGCCTCTCATCTCCTCCTCATATTGTGACCTCTCATCTCCTCCTCATATTGTGACCTCTCATCTCCTCATATTGTGGCCTCTCATCTCCCCCTCATATTGTGGCCCCTCTCATCTCCCCCTCATATTGTGGCCTCCTCTCATCTCCCCCTCATATTGTGACCTCTCATCTCCCCCTCATATTGTGGTCCCTCATCTCCTCCTCATATTGTGGCCCCTCTCATCTCCTCCTCATATTGTGTCCTCTCATCTCCTCCTCATATTGTGACCTCTCATCTCCTCCTCATATTGTGACCTCTCATCTCCTCCTCATATTGTGGCCTCTCATCTCCCCCTCATATTGTGACCTCTCATCTCCTCATATTGTGTCCCCTCTCATCTCCCCCTCATATTGTGACCTCTCATCTCCTCCTCATATTGTGACCTCCCATCTCCTCCTCATATTGTGGCCTCTCATCTCTTCCTCATATTGTGACCTCTCATCTCCCCCTCATATTGTGGCCTCTCATCTCCTCCTCATATTGTGGCCTCTCTCATCTCCTCCTCATATTGTGGCCTCTCATCTCCTCCTCATATTGTGGCCTCTCATCTCCTCATATTGTGTCCTCTCATCTCTTCCTCATATTGTGACCTCTCATCTCCCCCTCATATTGTGACCTCTCACCTCCTCCTCATATTGTGTCCCCTCTCATCTCCTCCTCATATTGTGGCCTCTCATCTCCTCCTCATATTGTGGCCTCTCATCTCCTCCTCACATTGTGGCCTCTCCTCTCCCCCTCATATTGTGGTCCCTCATCTCCTCCTCATATTGTGTCCTCTCATCTCTTCCTCATATTGTGACCTCTCATCTCCCCCTCATATTGTGACCTCTCACCTCCTCCTCATATTGTGTCCCCTCTCATCTCCTCCTCATATTGTGGCCTCTCATCTCCTCCTCATATTGTGGCCTCTCATCTCCTCCTCACATTGTGGCCTCTCCTCTCCCCCTCATATTGTGGTCCCTCATCTCCTCCTCATATTGTGTCCTCTCATCTCTTCCTCATATTGTGACCTCTCATCTCCCCCTCATATTGTGGCCTCTCATCTCCCCCTCATATTGTGTCCTTTCATCTCCCCCTCATATTGTGGCCTCTCATCTCCTCCTCATATTGTGGCCCCCCATCTCCCCCTCATATTGTGGCCTCTCATCTCCCCCTCATATTGTGACCTCTCATCTCCTCCTCATATTGTGACCTCTCATCTCCCCCTCATATTGTGGCCTCTCATCTCCCCCTCATATTGTGACCTCTCATCTCCTCCTCATATTGTGGCCTCTCATCTCCTCCTCATATTGTGACCTCTCATCTCTTCCTCATATTGTGACATCTCATCTACCCCCTCATATTGTGACCTCTCATCTCCTCCTCATATTGTGGCCTCTCATCTCCCCCTCATATTGTGACCTCTCATCTCCCCCTCATATTGTGACCTCTCATCTCCTCCTCATATTGTGACCTCTCATCTCCTCCTCATATTGTGGTCTCTCATCTCCTCCTCATATTGTGACCTCTCATCTCCTCCTCATATTGTGGCCCCTCTCATCTCCTCCTCATATTGTGACCTCTCATCTCCTCCTCATATTGTGGCCCCCCATCTCCCCCTCATATTGTGGCCTCTCATCTCCCCCTCATATTGTGACCTCTCATCTCCTCCTCATATTGTGACCTCTCATCTCCTCCTCATATTGTGGCCTCTTATCTCCCCCTCATATTGTGGCCTCTCATCTCCCCCTCATATTGTGTCCTCTCATCTCCTCCTCATATTGTGTCCTCTCATCTCTTCCTCATATTGTGACCTCTCATCTCCCCCTCATATTGTGACCTCTCATCTCCTCCTCATATTGTGACCTCTCATCTCCTCCTCATATTGTGGCCCCTCATCTCCCCCTCATATTGTGGCCTCTTATCTCCTCCTCATATTGTGGCCTCTCATCTCCTCCTCATATTGTGACCTCTCATCTCCTCCTCATATTGTGGCCTCTCATCTCCTCCTCATATTGTGGCCTCTCATCTCCCCCTCATATTGTGTCCTCTCATCTCCTCCTCATATTGTGTCCTCTCATCTCTTCCTCATATTGTGACCTCTCATCTCCCCCTCATATTGTGTCCTCTCATCTCTTCCTCATATTGTGACCCCTCATCTCCCCCTCATATTGTGACCTCTCATCTCCTCCTCATATTGTGGCCTCTCATCTCCCCCTCATATTGTGTCCTCTCATCTCCCCCTCATATTGTGGCCCCCCATCTCCCCCTTATATTGTGGCCTCTCATCTCCCCCTCATATTGTGACCTCTCATCTCCTCCTCATATTGTGGCCTCTCATCTCCCCCTCATATTGTGGCCCCCCATCTCCCCCTCATATTGTGACTCCTCATCTCCCCCTCATATTGTGACCTCTCATTTCCTCCTCATATTGTGGCCTCTCATCTCCCCCTCATATTGTGTCCTCTCATCTCCCCCTCATATTGTGGCCCCCCATCTCCCCCTCATATTGTGGCCTCTCATCTCCCCCTCATATTGTGACCTCTCATCTCCTCCTCATATTGTGGCCTCTCATCTCCCCCTCATATTGTGGCCTCTCATCTCCCCCTCATATTGTGTCCTCTCATCTCCTCCGCATATTGTGTCCTCTCATCTCCTCCTCATATTGTGGCCCCTCTCATCTCCTCCTCATATTGTGACCTCTCATCTCCCCCTCATATTGTGGCCTCTCATCTCCTCCTCATATTGTGTCCTATCATCTCCTCCTCATATTGTGACTTCTCATCTCCCCCTCATATTGTGACCTTTTATCTCCCCCTCATATTGTGACCTCTCATCTCCTCCTCATATTGTGACCTCTCATCTCCTCCTCATATTGTGGCCTCTTATCTCCCCCTCGTATTGTGGCCTCTCATCTCCCCCTCATATTGTGGCCTCTTATCTCCCCCTCATATTGTGGCCTCTCATCTCCTCCTCATATTGTGACCTCTCATCTCCCCCTCATATTGTGGCCTCTCATCTCCTCCTCATATTGTGGCCTCTCATCTCCTCCTCATATTGTGACCTCTCATCTCCCCCTAATATTGTGGCCTCTCATCTCCTCCTCATATTGTGGCTTCTCATCTCCCCCTCATATTGTGTCCTCTCATCTCCTCCTCATATTGTGACCTCTCATCTCCCCCTCATATTGTGTCCTCTCATCTCCTCCTCATATTGTGACCTCTCATCTCCTCCTCATATTGTGACCTCTCATCTCCTTCTCATATTGTGGCCTCTCATCTCCTCCTCATATTGTGGCCTCTCTCATTCCTCCTCACATTGTGACCCCTCATCTCCCCTTGATATTGTGACCTCTCATCTCCCCCTCATATTGTGGCCCCTCTCATCTCCCCCTCATATTGTGGCCTCTCATCTCCTCCTCATATTGTGCCCCCTCATCTCCCCCTCATATTGTGGCCTCTCATCTCCTCCTCATATTGTGGACCCTCTTCTCCTCCTCATATTGTGACCTCTCATCTCCTCCTCATATTGTGACCTCTCATCTCCTCCTCATATTGTGGCCTCTCATCTCCTCCTCATATTGTGGACCCTCATCTCCTCCTCATATTGTGACCTCTCATCTCCTCCTCATATTGTGACCTCTCATCTCCTCCTCATATTGTGACCTCTCATCTCTTCCTCATATTGTGACCTCTCATCTCCTCCTCATATTGTGGCCCCTCATCTCCCCCTCATATTGTGGTCTCTCATCTCCCCCTCATATTGTGGCCTCTCATCTCCTCCTCATATTGTGGCCTCTCATCTCCTCCTCATATTGTATCCCCTCTCATCTCCTCCTCATATTGTGGCCTCTCATCTCCCCCTCATATTGTGGCCTCTCATCTCCTCCTCATATTGTGGCCTCTCATCTCCTCCTCATATTGTGGCCTCTCATCTCCTCTTCATATTGTGGCCTCTCATCTTCTCCTCATATTGTGGCCTCTCATCTCCCCCTCATATTGTGACCTCTCATCTCCCCCTCATATTGTGGCCTCTCTCATCTCCTCCTCATATTGTATTCCCTCTCATCTCCTCCTCATATTGTGTCCTCTCATCTCCTCCTCATATTGTGGCCTCTCATCTCCCCCTCATATTGTGGCCTCTCTCATCTCCTCCTCATATTGTATCCCCTCTCATCTTCTCCTCATATTGTGGCCTCTCATCTCCTCCTCATATTGTGGCCTCTCATCTTCTCCTCATATTGTGGCCTCTCATCTCCCCCTCATGTTGTTGCCCCTCTCATCTCCTCCTCATATTGTGGCCCCTCTCATCTCCTCCTCATATTGTGTCCCCTCTCATCTCCTCCTCATATTGTGACCTCTCATCTCCCCCTCATATTGTGTCCCCTCTCATCTCCTCCTCATATTGTGACCTCTCATCTCCTCCTCATATTGTGACCTCTCATCTCCCCTTCATATTGTGTCCCCTCTCATCTCCTCCTCATATTGTGACCTCTCATCTCCTCCTCATATTGTGACCTCTCATCTCCCCCTCATATTGTGTCCCCTCTCATCTCCTCCTCATATTGTGACCTCTCATCTCCTCCTCATATTGTGACCTCTCATCTCCCCTTCATATTGTGTCCCCTCTCATCTCCTCCTCATATTGTGGCCTCTCATCTCCCCTTCATATTGTGTCCCCTCTCATCTCCTCCTCATATTGTGGCCTCTCATCTCCTCCTCATATTGTGGCCCCTCTCATCTTCTCCTCATATTGTGGCCTCTCATCTCCTCCTCATATTGTGGCCTCTCATCTGCTCCTCATATTGTGACCTCTCATCTCCCCCTCATGTTGTTGCCCCTCTCATCTCCTCCTCATATTGTGGCCCCTCTCATCTCCTCCTCATTTGTGGCCTCTCATCTTCTCCTCATATTGTGACCTCTCATCTCCTCCTCATATTGTGGTCTCTCATCTCCTCCTCATATTGTGACCTCTCACCTCCTCCTCATATTGTGGCCTCTCATCTTCTCCTCATATTGTGACCTCTCATCTCCCCCTCATGTTGTTGCCCCTCTCATCTCCTCCTCATTTGTAACCTCTCATCTTCTCCTCATATTGTGGCCCAGACACAGAACTTTCGAGTTTTTGTGTCTAGTTTTTATCTTTCCATGTCTCCCTCTTCTCTGTACCTGAGCTCTGCTCCCTCCTCCCTCTCCTCTGTACCTGAGCTCTGCTCCCTCCTCTCTCTCCTCTGTACCTGAGCTCTGCTCCCTCCTCCCTCTCCTCTGTACCTCTGCTCCCTCCTCCCTCTCCTCTGTACCCGAGCTCTGCTCCCTCCTCCCTCTCCTCTGGACCAGAGCGCTACTCCCTACTCCCTCTCCTCCATTCCAGAGCTCTGCTCCCTCCTCCCTCTCCTCTGTACCAGCACTCTGCTACCTCCTCCCTCTCCTCTGTACCTGCACTCTGCTACCTCCTCCCTCCCCTCTGTACCTCTGCTCCCTCCTCCCTCTCCTCTGTACCTGCACTCTGCTCCCTCCTCCCTCTCCTCTGGACCAGAGCGCTACTCCCTACTCCCTCTCCTCCATTCCAGAGCTCTGCTCCCTCCTCCCTCTCCTCTGTACCAGCACTCTGCTACCTCCTCCCTCTCCTCTGTACCTGCACTCTGCTACCTCCTCCCTCCTCTCTGTACCTCTGCTACCTCCTCCCTCTCCTCTGTACCTGCACTCTGCTACCTCCTCCCTCTCCTCTGTACCTCTGCTCCCTCCTCCCTCTCCTCTGCACCTGAGCTCTGCTCCCTCCTCCCTCTCCTCTGTACCTCTGCTCCCTCCTCCCACTCCTCTGTACCTGAGCTCTGCTAACTCCTCCCTCTCCTCTGTACCTCTGCTCCCTCCTCCCTCTCCTCTGTACCAGCACTCTGCTACCTCCTCCCTCTCCTCTGTACCTGCACTCTGCTACCTCCTCCCTCTCCTCTGTACCTCTGCTCCCTCCTCCCTCTCCTCTGTACCTGAGCTCTGCTCCCTCCTCCCTCTCCTCTGTACCTCTGCTCCCTCCTCCCTCTCCTCTGTACCTGCACTCTGCTCCCTCCTCCCTCTCCTCTGTACCTCTGCTCACTCTCCTCTGTACCTGAGCTCTGCTCGCTCCTCCCTCTCCTCTGTACCTGAGCTCTGCTACCTCCTCCCTCTCCTCTGTACCTCTGCTCCCTCCTCCCTCTCCTCTGTACCAGAGCTCTGCTCCCTCCTCCCTCTCCCCTGTACCTGAGCTCTGCTCCCTCCTCCCTCTCTTCTGTACCTGAGCTCTGCTCCCTCCTCCCTCTCTTCTGTACCTGAGCTCTGCTCCCTCCTCCCTCTCTTCTGTACCTGAGCTCTGCTCCCTCCTCCCTCTCTTCTGTACCTGAGCTCTGCTCCCTCCTCCCTCTCCTCTGTACCTGCACTCTGCTACCTCCTCCCACTCCTCTGTACCTCTGCTCCCTCCTCCCTCTCCTCTGTACCAGAACTCTGCTCCCTCCTTCTTCTCCTCAATACCAGAGCTATGCTTCGTCCTCAATCTCCTCTGTACCTGCACTCTGCTCCCTCCTTCTCCTGCTCCTCTGTACTTGCACTCTGCTCCCTCCTCTTCCTGCTTCTCTGTACCTGCACTCTGCTCCCTCCTCCTCCTGCTCCTCTGTACATCTGCTCCTTCCTCCTCCCTCTCCTCTATTCTTGCACTCTGCTCCCTCTCCTCTTTACCTGCCCTCTGCTCCCTCCTCCCTCTCCTCTGTAACTGAACTCTGATACCTCCTTCTCCTGCTCCTCTGTACCTGCACTCTGCTCTCTCTCCTCTATACCTGCACTCTGCTCCCATCTCCCTCTCCTCTATACTTTACCTCGGCTCCCTCCTCTGTAATTGAGCTCTGCTCCCTCCTCCCTCTCCTCTGTACCTGCACTCTGCTCCCTCCTCCCTCTCCTCTGTACTTGAGCTCTGCTTCCTCCTCCCTCTCCTCTGTACCTTTGATCCCTCCTCCCTCTCTTCTGTACCTCTGCTCCCTCCTCCGCTGTAAATCTGCTCCTTCCTCCTCCCTTTCCTCTATACCTGCACTCTGCTCCCTCTTCCCTCTCCTTTTTACCTGCCCTCTGCTCCCTCCTCCCTCTCCTCTGTACCTGCACTTTGCTCCCTCCCTCTCCTGCTCCTCTGTACCTGCACTCTGCTCCCTCTCCTCTATACCTGCACTCTGCTCCCTCCTTCTCCTGCTCCTCTGTACCTGCACTCTGCTCCCTCTCCTCTATACCTGCACTCTGCTCCCATCTCCTCTGTACCTGCACTCTGCTCCCTCCTTCTCCTGCTCCTCTGTACCAGCACTCTGCTCCCTCTCCTCTATACCTGCACTCTGCTCCCATCTCCTCTGTACCTGCACTCTGCTCCCTCCTTCTCCTGCTCCTCTGTACCTGCACTCTGCTCCCTCTCCTCTTTACCTGCACTCTGCTCCCTCTCCTCTTTACCTGCACTCTGCTCCCATCTCCTCTGTACCTGCACTCTGCTCCCTCCTTCTCCTGCTCCTCTGTACCTGCACTCTGCTCCCTCTCCTCTATACCTGCACTCTGCTCCCTCCTTCTCCTGCTCCTCTGTATCTGCACTCTGCTCCCTCCTCCTCCTGCTCCTCTGTACCTGCACTCTGCTCCCTCTCCTCTATGCCTGCACTCTGCTCCCATCTCCTCTGTACCTGCACTCTGCTCCCTCCTTCTCCTGCTCCTCTATACCTGCACTCTGCTCCCATCTCCATCTCCTCTGTACCTGCACTTTGCGCCCATCTCCCTCTCCTCTATACTTGACCTCTGCTCCCTCCTCCCACTCCTTTGTAATTGAGCTCTGCTCCCTCTCCTCTGTACCTGCACTCTGCTCTCATCTCCATCTCCTCTGTACCTGCGCTCTACCTCCTCCCTCTCCTCTGTACCTCTGTTCCCTCCTCCCTCTCCTCTGTACCTACACTCTGCTACCTCCTCCCTCTCCTCTGTACCTGCACTCTGCTCCCTCCTCCCTCTCTGTAATTGAGCTCTGCTCCCCCTCCCTCTCCTCTGTACCTGCACTCTGCTCCCTCCTCCCTCTCCAGTGTACCTGCACTCTGCTCCCTCCTCCCTATTATCTGTAATTGAGCTCTGCTCCCTCCTCCCTCTCCTCTGTACCTCTGCTCCCTCCTCCCTCTCCTCTGTACATGAGCTCTGCTTCCTCCTACCTCTCCTCTGTACCTCAGCTCTGCTCCCTCCTCCCTCTCCTCTGTACCTGCACTCTGCTCTCATCTCCTCTGTACCTGCACTCTGCTACCTCCTCCCTCTCCTCTGTACCTCTGCTCCCTCCTCTCTCTCCTCTGTACCTACACTCTGCTCCCTCCTCCCTCTCCTCTGTACCTGCACTCTGCTCCCTCCTCCCTCTCCTCTGTAATTGAGCTCTGCTCCCCCTCCCTCTCCTCTGTACCTGCACTCTGCTCCCTCCTCCCTCTACTCTGTACCTCTGCTCCCTCCTCCCTCTCCTCTGTACTGACACTCTGCTACCTCCTCCCTCTCCTGTGTACCTGCACTCTGCTCCCTCCTCTCTCTCCTCTGTACCACTGCTCCCTTCTCCCTCTCCTCTGTACATGAGCTCTGCTTCCTCCTACATCTCCTCTGTACCTGCACTCTGCTCCCTCCTCCCTCTCCTCTGTACCTGACCTCTGCTTCCTCCTCCCTCTCTTCTGTACCTGAGCTCTGCTTCCTCCTCCCTCTCCTCTGTATCTGCACTCTGCTCCCTCCTCCCTCTCCTCTGTACTTGAGTTTTGCTGCCTCCTCCCTCTCATCTGTACCTGCACTCGGCTCCCTCCTCCCTCTCCACTGTACCTCTACTTCCTCCTCCCTCTCCTCTGTACCTATGTTCCCTCCTTCCACTCCTTTGCACCTGAGCTCTGCTTCCTCCTCCCTCTCCTCTGTACCTAAGCTCTGCTCCGTTCCTTCCTCCCTCTCTTCTGTACCTGAGCTCTGCTTCCTCCTCCCTCTCTTCTGTACCTGAGCTCTGCTTCCTCCTCCCTCTCTTCTGTACCTGAGCTCTGCTTCCTCCTCCCTCTCTTCTGTACTTGAGCTTTGCTGCCTCCTCCCTCTCATCTGTACCAGCACTCTGCTCCCTCCTCCCTCTCCTCTGTACCTCTGCTCCCACCTCCCTTTCCTCTGTACCTCTGTTCCCTCCTCCCACTCCTTTGCACGTTAGCTCTGCTTCCTCCTCCCTCTCCTTTGCACCTGAGCTCTGCTCCCTCCTCCCTCTCCTCTGTACCTGAGCTCTGCTACCTCCTCCCTCTTCTCTGTACCTGAGCTCTGCTACGGTCCCTCCTCCTTCTCCTCTGTACCTGAGCTCTGCTCCCTCCTCCCTCTCCTCTGTACCTCTGCTCCCTCCTCCCTCTCCTCTGTACCTCTGCTCCCTCCTCCCTCTCTTCTGTACCTCTGCTCCCTCCTCCCTCTCCTCTGTAATTGAGCTCTGCTCCCTCCTCCCTCTCCTCTGTACCTGCTCTCTGCTCCCTCTCCTTTGAACCTGAGCTCTGCCCCCTCCTCCCTCTTCTCTGTACCTCTGCTCCCTCCTCCCACTCCTCTGTACCTGAGCTCTGCTCCCTCCTCCCTCTCCTCTGTACCTGAGCTCTGCTTCCTTCTCCCTCTCCTCTGTACCTGAACTCTGCTCCCTCCTCCCTCTCCTCTGTACCTGAGCTCTGCTCCCTCCTCCCTTTCCTCTGTACCTGAGCTCTGCTTTCTCCTCCCTCTCTTCTGTACCTGAGCTCTGCTCCCTCCTCCCTCTCCTCTGTACCTCTGCTCCCTCCTCCCTCTCCTCTGTACCTGAGCTCTGCTCCCTCCTCCCTCTCCTCTGTACCTGAGCTCTGATCCCTCCTCCCTCTCTTATGTACCTGAGCTCTGCTCCCTCCTCCCTCTCCTCTGTTCCTCTCAGGATTTTTTACTCAATCCATGAGATAAACTTGTAATGAGTTATGAGTCCTGAAGGTCTTTCCTTTTCAGGATGTTTTTTTTTTCATTTCTGGGAAATATTCTGAGATTTTTTTTAAGGGATTGTAATCCTAAATTATTTACTGAAGCTTTTAAACAGAAATTTATTAGGACTTGATAAATTAAACATTTTGCGAAGGCTCTTTACAGCTCGGCTCCATCCGCCTGTCTCCTACAATCACATCTGCTCTTCAGTGATATTAGTGGACGGGGAATTTGAGAGAAGTCCCTTCGAGCGCCACCAGTGTCACTTATAGACTCCCATCCTTTCCAGTCTTTTATTTTTCCATCTTTTTTTTTACAATTATTTCAGGAAATGGTATCTTAGGGAGTCTGATCATTTTTCGGAAACATTGGTCTTCTACACAGGTCACCAGTTTCGTAAGTGGCCACCATTGTATTCCCCACGGACATGGTCATGGAGCTTGGTCCATGGAGGAGGCTGTACATAGGGCAGTATTTTCACACTGATGTACTTGGTGAGGGTCCTCATGATGCTTAGAGTTTCTGTCAATAATGTCTTCTGGTGGTAGATGCCTGTAGAGTAGATGAGGTTCACATGTCCATCACACAGGTCCAGCATGACGACTCCTTAGAAGATGGAGCCTTAAGCTTCTTAACTCCTTTGATGTCATGTAAAGAACAAGTCCCCAACGGTCAAAGCCTCAAACAGTCCAAGACAAAGATCCCAGCAGGGAGCAGGATATCTGAGAGCAGCACAAATCCCCTCAATCCTTTAAGAAACAGAAGATGGAAAGTGAGACGCTATAACTAGTCAGAGATCGGAGAGCGTCAGGCTTCACCTTCTTCTAATGACGCTTTGGTTAGAAGTTTGACACTTGAGGATCATAAGAGGATCAAGGAGGCCAAGTTTTCCAGATTCTCAGATTTGTTTGTTACTGGGGCATCTTCTTGATGATAAGATGTCTTCTTCAGAGGTGACTTAGGGTTTACGCCTGTTGTTTCTGTGCTATAAGCGGGGGTTATCCTCATCTTAGACATTCCGGACTCGTACACAGGAAGTTCCAGGTATTCCCAATAAGTGTGCAGTGTATTTCGAAGTGTCTTGGTCTCTTGAAGAAGCTCCTTGTTCCACTGAAATTGGTGGATTTGTGGTCATTTGTATATGGGAGTCACAGAATGAGGCGACACAGCAGAAGGATTATGGAGAGGAATTGGCAGATCTCGTGGGAGATCTCAGAGTTACATAGCAGAATATATCTCTCAGGCAGCACAGAGGATTTGAGCGGTGCTGGTTGTTGGTGGTAGTGTGTGGAGGTATCAGCAGGGGGCAGTTGGGTAAGTCACGGCTCCAGCTGTCAGGCGTTCTTTGGATTAGGTGACATTTGGCAGTCAGGATGCCGCCCAGGGCAGGGGAATCCTCATCTGGCAGGATTTCTGGGGGTGGACGCCTCTCATGAGACTGGGATTAGAGAAGAATTAATGGAGTGCAGAGAATAGGTGGGATTTATCTGCCGGAGCTACTGCTCCACCTCTCCAGCTCAGGCCCAGGGATTAATCTGCTGTACTTGTGTCTGTACTGTCCCCGGGGATTACTCTGCTGTACTTGTGTCTGTACTGCCCCCTGGGCCCGGGGATTACTCTGCTGTACTTGTGTCTGTACTGTCCCCTGGGCCCGGGGATTACTCTGCTGTACTTGTGTCTGTACTGTCCCCTGGTCCCGGGGATTACTCTGCTGTACTTGTGTCTGTACTGTCCCCTGGGCCCGGGGATTACTCTGCTGTACTTGTGTCTGTACTGTCCCCTGTGCCCGGGGATTACTCTGCTGTACTTGTGTCTGTACTGTCCCCTGGTCCCGGGGATTACTCTGCTGTACTTGTGTCTGTACTGTCCCCTGGGCCCGGGGATTACTCTGCTGTACTTGTGTCTGTACTGTCCCCTGTGCCCGGGGATTACTCTGCTGTACTTGTGTCTGTACTGTCCCCTGGGCCCAGGGATTACTCTGCTGTACTTGTGTCTGTACTGTCCCCTGGGCCCGGAGATTACTCTGCTGTACTTGTGTCTGTACTGTCCCCGGGGATTACTCTGCTGTACTTGTGTCTGTACTGTCCCCTGGGCCCGGGGATTACTCTGCTGTACTTGTGTCTGTACTGTCCCCTGGGCCCGGGGATTACTCTGCTGTACTTGTGTCTGTACTGTCCCCCGGGCCCGGGGATTACTCTGCTGTACTTGTGTCTGTACTGTCCCCTGTCCCCGGGGATTACTCTGCTGTACTTGTGTCTGTACTGTCCCCAGGGCCCGGGGATTACTCTGCTGTACTTGTGTCTGTACTGTCCCCTGTCCCCGGGGATCACTCTGCTGTACTTGTGTCTGTACTGTCCCCTGGGCCCGGGGATCACTCTGCTGTACTTGTGTCTGTACTGTCCCCTGTCCCCGGGGATTACTCTGCTGTACTTGTGTCTGTACTGTCCCCTGGGCCCGGGGATTACTCTGCTGTACTTGTGTCTGTACTGTCCCCTGTGCCCGGGGATTACTCTGCTGTACTTGTGTCTGTACTGTCCCCTGTCCCCGGGGATTACTCTGCTGTACTTGTGTCTGTACTGTCCCCTGGGCCCGGGGATTACTCTGCTGTACTTTTGTCTGTCCTGTCTCCTGGGCCCGGGGATCACTCTGCTGTACTTGTGTCTGTACTGTCCCCTGGGCCCGGGGATCACTCTGCTGTACTTGTGTCTGTACTGTCCCCTGTGCCCGGGGATTACTCTGCTGTACTTGTGTCTGTACTGTCCCCTGTGCCCGGGGATTAGTCTGCTGTACTTGTGTCTGTACTGTCCCCTGGGCCCGGGGATTAGTCTGCTGTACTTGTGTCTGTACTGTCCCCTGGGCCCGGGGATTACTCTGCTGTACTTGTGTCTGTACTGTCCCCTGGGCCCGGGGATTACTCTGCTGTACTTGTGTCTGTACTGTCCCCTGTGCCCGGGGATTACTCTGCTGTACTTGTGTCTGTACTGTCCCCTGGGCCCGGGGATTACTCTGCTGTACTTGTGTCTGTACTGTCCCCTGTGCCCGGGGATTAGTCTGCTGTACTTGTGTCTGTACTGTCCCCTGGGCCCGGGGATTACTCTGCTGTACTTGTGTCTGTACTGTCCCCTGGGCCCGGGGATTACTCTGCTGTACTTGTGTCTGTACTGTCCCCTGGGCCCGGGGATTACTCTGCTGTACTTGTGTACTCACAGTATACATGACCCGCACTGATCCCTCTCCCAGTATACAGGACCAGCACTGATCCCCCTCCCAGTATACAGGACCAGCACTGATCCCCCTCCCAGTATACAGGACCAGCACTGATCCCCCTCCCAGTATACAGGACCAGCACTGATCCCCCTCCCAGTATACAGGACCAGCACTGATCCCCCTCCCAGTATACAGGACCAGCACTGATCCCCCTCCCAGTATACAGGACCAGCACTGATCCCCCTCCCAGTATACAGGACCAGCACTGATCCCTCTCCCAGTATACAGGACCAGCACTGATCCCTCTCCCAGTATACAGAACCAGCACTGATCCCTCTCCCAGTATACAGGACCAGCACTGATCCCTCTCCCAGTATACAGGACCAGCACTGATCCCTCTCCCAGTATACAGGACCAGCACTGATCCCTCTCCCAGTATACAGGACCAGCACTGATCCCTCTCCCAGTATACAGGACCAGCACTGATCCCTCTCCCAGTATACAGGACCAGCACTGATCCCTCTCCCAGTATACAGGACCAGCACTGATCCCTCTCCCAGTATACAGGACCAGCACTGATCCCTCTCCCAGTATACAGGACCAGCACTGATCCCTCTCCCAGTATACAGGACCAGCACTGATCCCCCTCCCAGTATACAGGACCAGCACTGATCCCCCTCCCAGTATACAGGACCAGCACTGATCCCTCCCCCAGTATACAGGACCAGCACTGATCCCTCTCCCAGTATACAGGACCAGCACTGATCCCTCTCCCAGTATACAGGACCAGCACTGATCCCTCTCCCAGTATACAGGACCAGCACTGATCCCTCTCCCAGTATACAGGACCAGCACTGATCCCTCTCCCAGTATACAGGACCAGCACTGATCCCTCTCCCAGTATACAGGACCAGCACTGATCCCTCTCCCAGTATACAGGACCAGCACTGATCCCTCTCCGTGGTCTCCACATCCGTAATTTCCATTCTCGTTGCTCAGTGGATGATGGGAGTTGTGCTGGTCGCTCTCCCGGGTGTTATTATAGTCCCCTATTTCCCAGCATCCTCCTGCATTGTCCGGGCTCAGCGCCGCCATCATCCCGATCCGTGACTGCGCTGAGATTGTGCCGGGAATAATAACAGGAGCCGCCGCATATAACGTTACATCCCGGGAGATGTATCCAATTGTATCTAATATCTTGTGTTTATGTTACTTGTTATTGTTATGTTTTATATAATAACCCGTTACCATGGAGACGGGCAGATTATACCACGAGCCAATCACATTACAGGGAAATAGGAAACTGCAAGAGATTCATTACATTACACCGGGGAAAGGCCAAAGAACGTCCTGAGGGGTCAGAGGTCCCCACAGCGTCCGGGTCATACAGCGCTCATGTAATACCGCCATACGGCGCTCATGTAATACCGCCATACGGCGCTCATGTAATACCGCCATACGGCGCTCATGTAATACCGCCATACGGCGCTCATGTAATACCGCCATACGGCGCTCATGTAATACCGCCATACGGCGCTCATGTATTACAGCGCTCATGTAATACCGCCATACAGCGCTCATGTAATACCGCCATACGGCGCTCATGTAATACCGCCATACAGGGCTCATGTATTACAGCGCTCATGTAATACCGCCATACAGCGCTCATGTAATACCGTCATACGGCGCTCATGTAATCCGTCATATGGCGCTCATGTAATCCGTCATACGGCGCTCATGTAATGCCGTCATACGGCGCTCATGTAATACCGTCATACGGCGCTCATGTAATACCGTCATACGGCGCTCATGTAATCCGTCATACGGCGCTCATGTAATGCCGCCATACAGTGCTCATGTAATACCGCCATTCAGTGCTCATGTAATACCGTCATACAGTGCTCATGTAATACCATCATACGGCGCTCATGTAATACCGTCATACGGCGCTCATGTAATACCGTCATACAGCGCTCAAGTAATACCGTCATACAGCGCTCATGTAATACCGTCATACAGCGCTCATGTAATACCATCATACAGCGCTCATGTAATACCGTCATACAGCGCTCATGTAATACCGCCAAACTGCACTCATGTAATACCGCCAAACTGCACTCATGTAATACCGTCATACGGCGCTCATGTATTACAGTCATACGGCGCTCATGTAATACCGCCAAACTGCACTCATGTAATACCGCCAAACTGCACTCATGTAATACCGTCATACAGCGCTCATGTAATACCGTCATACAGCGCTCATGTAATACCGTCATACAGCGCTCATGTAATACCGTCATACAGCGCTCATGTAATACCGCCATACAGCGCTCATGTAATACCGTCATACAGCGCTCATGTAATACCGTCATACAGCTCTCATGTAATACCGTCATACAGCTCTCATGTAATACCGCCATTCAGCGCTCATGTAATACCGCCATTCAGCGCTCATGTAATACCGCCATTCAGCGCTCATGTAATACCGTCATACAGCTCTCATGTAATACCGCCATACAGTGCTCATGTAATACCGCCATACAGTGCTCATGTAATACCGCCATTCAGTGCTCATGTAATACCGCCATTCAGTGCTCATGTAATACCGCCATTCAGTGCTCATGTAATACAGTCATACAGCGCTCATGTAATACAGTCATATAGCGCTCATGTATTACAGTCATACAGCGCTCATGTAATACCGTCATACAGCGCTCATGTAATACCGTCATACAGCGCTCATGTAATACCGTCATACAGCGCTCATGTAATACCGTCATACAGCGCTCATGTAATACCGCCATACAGCGCTCATGTAATACCGCCATACAGCGCTCATGTAATACCGCCATACAGCGCTCATGTAATACCGTCATACAGCGCTCATGTAATACCGTCATACGGCGCTCATGTAATACCGTCATACGGCGCTCATGTAATACCGTCATACGGCGCTCATGTAATACCGTCATACGGCGCTCATGTAATACAGTCATACGGCGCTCATGTAATACAGTCATACAGCGCTCATGTAATACCGTCATACGGCGCTCATGTAATACCGCCATACGGCGCTCATGTAATACCGTCATACGGCGCTCATGTAATGCCGCCATACAGTGCTCATGTAATACCGTCATACGGCGCTCATGTAATACCGTCATACAGCGCTCATGTAATACCGTCATACAGCGCTCATGTAATACCGTCATACAGCGCTCATGTAATACCGTCATACAGTGCTCATGTAATACCGTCATACAGTGCTCATGTAATACCGTCATACAGCGCTCATGTAATACCGTCATACAGCGCTCATGTATTACAGTCATACAGCGCTCATGTAATACCGCCATACGGCGCTCATGTAATACCGTCAAACAGCGCTCATGTAATACCGTCATACAGTGCTCATGTAATACCGTCATACAGTGCTCATGTAATACCGTCATACAGCGCTCATGTAATACCGTCATACAGTGCTCATGTAATACCGTCATACAGTGCTCATGTAATACCGTCATACAGTGCTCATGTAATACCGTCATACAGCGCTCATGTAATACCGTCATACAGCGCTCATGTAATACCGTCATACAGCGCTCATGTATTACAGTCACAGCTTTGTGCTGGGTCACATCTCCTCCCGATTCCTTCTCAGTATTATAATAAGTCACATGACCGGAGTCATTATAACAATCTATTAATAAGCATCAATAAGTGAAAGCTAATGAGGAAAGTATGTGAACCCTCCCGGGTCACATGTCACTCCCTAATTAATGGCTCTCTGTCAGATCTGGGCTCCCGCTGATTAGGGAGAGCAGTTCCCATTCCCCCGCCGCCTCCGAGTATCCAGAAGGGTTAATTATGTCCCAGGGGCCGGAGCCCCGGATGTGATAACGAGTCTGTAACTGCTCCCTGGGTCCTGGGGCGAGCGCCGTGCCCATCGCTGTGCCCCCTCCTCACTGCCCCCGCTTTATCCATGAGAGACCCTCACCCACAGCCCCAACAATCACTGCCACCCCCAATATAGATGCATAGGCTGATAATGGAGGATGGTGGAGGTAGTGATGGTGACCCCGGGTGTATCATTGGTGCAGGGCTCTGATGGTGGAGGTAGTGATGGTGACCCCGGGTCTATCATTGGTGCAGGGCTATGATGGTGGAGGTAGTGATGGTGACCCCGGGTCTATCATTGGTGCAGGGCTCTGATGGTGGAGGTAGTGATGGTGACCCCGGGTGTATCATTGGTGCAGGGCTCTGATGGTGGAGGTAGTGATGGTGACCCCGGGTCTATCATTGGTGCAGGGCTCTGATGGTGGAGGTAGTGATGGTGACCCCGGGTCTATCATTGGTGCTGGGCTCTGATGGTGGAGGTAATGATGGTGACCCCGGGTCTATCATTGGTGCAGGGCTCTGATGGTGGAGGTAGTGATGGTGACCCCGGGTCTATCATTGGTGCAGGGCTCTGATGGTGGAGGTAGTGATGGTGACCCCGGGTGTATCATTGGTGCAGGGCTCTGATGGTGGAGGTAGTGATGGTGACCCCGGGTCTATCATTGGTGCAGGGCTCTGATGGTGGAGGTAGTGATGGTGACCCCGGGTCTATCATTGGTGCAGGGCTCTGATGGTGGAGGTAGTGATGGTGACCCCGGGTGTATCATTGGTGCGGGGCTCTGATGGTGGAGGTAGTGATGGTGACCCCGGGTCTATCATTGGTGCAGGGCTCTGATGGTGGAGGTAGTGATGGTGACCCCGGGTCTATCATTGGTGCAGGGCTCTGATGGTGGAGGTAGTGATGGTGACCCCGGGTCTATCATTGGTGCAGGGCTCTGATGGTGGAGGTAGTGATGGTGACCCCGGGTCTATCATTGGTGCAGGGCTCTGATGGTGGAGGTAGTGATGGTGACCCCGGGTCTATCATTGGTGCAGGGCTCTGATGGTGGAGGTAGTGATGGTGACCCCGGGTCTATCATTGGTGCAGGGCTCTGATGGTGGAGGTAGTGATGGTGACCCCGGGTGTATCATTGGTGCGGGGCTCTGATGGTGGAGGTAGTGATGGTGACCCCGGGTCTATCATTGGTGCAGGGCTCTGATGGTGGAGGTAGTGATGGTGACCCCGGGTCTATCATTGGTGCAGGGCTCTGATGGTGGAGGTAGTGATGGTGACCCCGGGTCTATCATTGGTGCAGGGCTCTGATGGTGGAGGTAGTGATGGTGACCCCGGGTCTATCATTGGTGCAGGGCTCTGATGGTGGAGGTAGTGATGGTGACCCCGGGTCTATCATTGGTGCAGGGCTCTGATGGTGGAGGTAGTGATGGTGACCCCGGGTGTATCATTGGTGCAGGGCTCTGATGGTGGAGGTAGTGATGGTGACCCCGGGTCTATCATTGGTGCAGGGCTCTGATGGTGGAGGTAGTGATGGTGACCCCGGGTCTATCATTGGTGCAGGGCTCTGATGGTGGAGGTAGTGATGGTGACCCCGGGTGTATCATTGGTGCGGGGCTCTGATGGTGGAGGTAGTGATGGTGACCCCGGGTCTATCATTGGTGCAGGGCTCTGATGGTGGAGGTAGTGATGGTGACCCCGGGTCTATCATTGGTGCAGGGCTCTGATGGTGGAGGTAGTGATGGTGACCCCGGGTCTATCATTGGTGCAGGGCTCTGATGGTGGAGGTAGTGATGGTGACCCCGGGTCTATCATTGGTGCAGGGCTCTGATGGTGGAGGTAGTGATGGTGACCCCGGGTCTATCATTGGTGCAGGGCTCTGATGGTGGAGGTAGTGATGGTGACCCCGGGTGTATCATTGGTGCAGGGCTCTGATGGTGGAGGTAGTGATGGTGACCCCGGGTCTATCATTGGTGCGGGGCTGTGATGGTGGAGGTAGTGATGGTGACCCCGGGTGTATCATTGGTGCAGGGCTCTGATGGTGGAGGTAGCGATGGTGACCCCGGGTGTATCATTGGTGCAGGGCTCTGATGGTGGAGGTAGTGATGGTGACCCCGGGTCTATCATTGGTGCAGGGCTCTGATGGTGGAGGTAGTGATAGTGACCCCGGGTCTATCATTGGTGCGGGGCTCTGATGGTGGAGGTAGTGATGGTGACCCCGGGTGTATCATTGGTGCAGGGCTCTGATGGTGGAGGTAGTGATGGTGACCCCGGGTCTATCATTGGTGCAGGGCTCTGATGGTGGAGGTAGTGATGGTGACCCCGGGTCTATCATTGGTGCAGGGCTCTGATGGTGGAGGTAGTGATGGTGACCCCGGGTGTATCATTGGTGCGGGGCTCTGATGGTGGAGGTAGTGATGGTGACCCCGGGTCTATCATTGGTGCGGGGCTCTGATGGTGGAGGTAGTGATGGTGACCCCGGGTGTATCATTGGTGCGGGGCTCTGATGGTGGAGGTAGTGATGGTGACCCCGGGTCTATCATTGGTGCGGGGCTCTGATGGTGGAGGTAGTGATGGTGACCCCGGGTCTATCATTGGTGCAGGGCTCTGATGGTGGAGGTAGCGATGGTGACCCCGGGTCTATCATTGGTGCGGGGCTCTGATGGTGGAGGTAGTGATGGTGACCCCGGGTGTATCATTGGTGCAGGGCTATGATGGTGGAGGTAGTGATGGTGACCCCGGGTCTATCATTGGTGCAGGGCTCTGATGGTGGAGGTAGTGATGGTGACCCCGGGTCTATCATTGGTGCAGGGCTCTGATGGTGGAGGTAGTGATGGTGACCCCGGGTCTATCATTGGTGCAGGGCTCTGATGGTGGAGGTAGTGATGGTGACCCCGGGTCTATCATTGGTGCAGGGCTCTGATGGTGGAGGTACTGATGGTGACATTGATGATGGCAGTCATTAGGGTGACATTGGATCTGTCAGTTACACTGGGTCGCCATGCAGGGGTCCCTACGAATTATAGTGAATATGAATCTATTAATGGTGATGCCTGGAGATGACCCTTGGTGGGTTTTTGGTGGACGGTTATCAATGCTTGTTGTGGTATTTTCGTTGGCACAGAGTTTTGATGATGTGGGTCCTGCTGTTGACGATAAATCTCCTAAAGATGTTGGAATTCAATGGCTCTGGGCCGGTTGGTGGTGCTGCTTCTGTTCTTCAGAGCGGAGATGGTTATGGGTCTCTTGGTGGTGACCGTGGGTTAGTTATTGGTTATGGGCTAAAGTGGTTGGTGCTTGTGGCTCTGTCATTGACACGGAGATTTGATGGTGCTGGTGATAGTAAATCTGTGATGGTGTTGGGCTTGTTGTTGGTTCTGGTTGTGTCACTTTTTCAGAACCTAGATGGTTATGGGTCTCTTGGTGGTTATGGGTTTCTCAGAGCTCACTGCTGTGCTGGTTCTGTCTGGTTCTGGATGACCATGTCAATCATGTTTCTGGAGGGTGAAGCTGTGATTCTTTGGTCCCTGCAGGGTTGCATCGTTAGGATAAGCCTCATTATATCTGCAGGAGTGAATGTTCTGCGTCAGGTAATTAGCTCGTTCATTAACCTTCATCAGGCCACAAGAGATATTTAAATCGCACTCTTGGGGGAGGGAAACCTGTGAGGTCCTCAGTTACGCGAAGCCTCATTTCTAGGTGTTCACTCTTGAGTTCCGGAAAGCCAGGACTGAACCCTTCATATGGAAGAAGTATAGGGAGCGATCTCCACCGCGAGGACCTCTGAGGAGCAGAATATACTGAAGGATTTGGAGACTTTAGTGATGTGTGAGAAGGAGAGAAAGTCTGTACAATCACTGGGCCATAGGACCTGCCTGCTCCCCATATCCAGGGGAGGAATGGAGATACGTGTGGGGAGGTATGAGGTCAGGGATATATGGAGGGGACAGGGTGTGGATAGCTTTGTAGGTCAAGGTGATGATGAGGGCAAGGAATAGTAAAGGTGTAGATGGAGAAGAGCAGGGGTCCCAGGACTGACGTGTAGAGGGGGTAGAGCAGGGGTCCCAGGACAGAGGTGTAGAGGGTGAAGAGCAGGGGTCCCGGGACAGAGGTGTAGAGGGGGTAGAGCAGGGGTCCCAGGACAGAGGTGTAGAGGGTGAGGAGCAGGGGTCCCAGGACAGAGGTGTAGAGGGTGAGGAGCAGGGGTCCCAGGACAGGGGTGTAGAGGGAGAAGAGCAGGGGTCCCAGGACAGAGGTGTAGAGGGGGAGGAGCAGGGGTCCCAGGACAGAGGTGTAGAGGGAGAAGAGCAGGGGTCCCAGGACAGAGGTGTAGAGGGAGAGGAGCAGGGGTCCCAGGACAGAGGTGTAGAGGGTGAAGAGTAGGGGTCCCAGGACAGAGGTGTAGAGGGGGAAGAGCAGGGGTCCCAGGACAGAGGTGTAGAGGGTGAGGAGCAGGGGTCCCAGGACAGAGGTGTAGAGGGAGAAGAGCAGGGGTCCCAGACAGAGGTGTAGATGGAGAAGAGCAGGGGTCCCAGGACAGAGGTGTAGAGGGGGAGGAGCAGGGGTCCCAGGACAGAGGTGTAGAGGGAGAAGAGCAGGGGTCCCAGGACAGAGGTGTAGAGGGAGAGGAGCAGGGGTCCCAGGACAGAGGTGTAGAGGGAGAAGAGCAGGGGTCCCAGGACAGAGGTGTAGATGGTGAAGAGCAGGGGTCCCAGGACAGAGGTGTAGAGGGAGAAGAGCAGGGGTCCCAGGACAGAGGTGTAGAGGGGGAGGAGCAGGGGTCCCAGGACAGAGGTGTAGATGGAGAAGAGCGGGGGTCCCAGGACAGAGGTGTAGATGGAGAAGAGCAGGGGTCCCAGGACAGAGGTGTAGAGGGAGAAGAGCAGGGGTCCCAGGACAGAGGTGTAGATGGTGAAGAGCAGGGGTCCCAGGACAGAGGTGTAGAGGGAGAAGAGCAGGGGTCCCAGGACAGAGGTGTAGATGGAGAAGAGCAGGGGTCCCAGGACAGAGGTGTAGAGGGTGAAGAGCAGGGGTCCCAGGACAGAGGTGTAGATGGAGAAGAGCAGGGGTCCCAGGACAGAGGTGTAGAGGGAGAAGAGCAGGGGTCCCAGGACAGAGGTGTAGAGGGAGAAGAGCAGGGGTCCCAGGACAGAGGTGTAGATGGAGAAGAGCAGGGGTCCCAGGACAGAGGTGTAGAGAAAGAAGAGCAGGGGTCCCAGGACAGAGGTGTAGAGGGAGAAGAGCAGGGGTCCCAGGACAGAGGTGTAGAGGGTGAGGAGCAGGGGTCCCAGGACAGAGGTGTAGAGGATGAAGAGCAGGGGTCCCAGGACAGAGGTGTAGAGGGAGAAGAGCAGGGGTCCCAGGACAGAGGTGTAGATGGAGAAGAGCAGGGGTCCCAGGACAGAGGTGTAGATGGAGAAGAGCAGGGGTCCCAGGACAGAGGTGTAGATGGAGAAGAGCAGGGGTCCCAGGACAGAGGTGTAGATGGAGAAGAGCAAGGGTCCCAGGACAGAGGTGTAGAGGGAGAAGAGCAGGGGTCCCAGGACAGAGGTGTAGAGGGAGAAGAGCAGGGGTCCCAGGACAGAGGTGTAGATGGAGAAGAGCAGGGGTCCCAGGACAGAGGTGTAGATGGAGAAGAGCAGGGGTCCCAGGACAGAGGTGTAGAGGGTGAAGAGCAGGGGTCCCAGGACAGAGGTGTAGATGGAGAAGAGCAGGGGTCCCAGGACAGAGGTGTAGAGGGAGAAGAGCAGGGGTCCCAGGACAGAGGTGTAGAGGGTGAAGAGCAGGGGTCCCAGGACAGAGGTGTAGAGGGAGAAGAGCAGGAGTCCCAGGACAGAGGTGTAGAGGGAGAAGAGCAGGGGTCCCAGGACAGAGGTGTAGAGGGGGAGGAGCAGGGGTCCCAGGACAGAGGTGTAGATGGAGAAGAGCGGGGGTCCCAGGACAGAGGTGTAGAGGGAGAAGAGCAGGGGTCCCAGGACAGAGGTGTAGAGGGAGAAGAGCAGGGGTCCTAGGCCAGGAGTGTAGATGGAGAAGAGCAGGGGTCCCAGGACAGAGGTGTAGATGGAGAAGAGCAGGGGTCCCAGGACAGAGGTGTAGATGGAGAAGAGCAGGGGTCCCAGGACAGAGGTGTAGATGGAGAGGAGCAGGGGTCCCAGGACAGAGGTGTAGAGGGAGAAGAGCAGGGGTCCCAGGACAGAGGTGTAGAGGGAGAAGAGCAGGGGTCCCAGGACAGAGGTGTAGAGGGGGAGAGCAGGGGTCCCAGGACAGAGGTGTAGATGGAGAAGAGCAGGGGTCCCAGGACAGAGGTGTAGATGGAGAAGAGCAGGGGTCCCAGGACAGAGGTGTAGATGGAGAAGAGCAGGGGTCCCAGGACAGAGGTGTAGATGGAGAAGAGCAGGGGTCCCAGGACAGAGGTGTAGATGGTGAAGAGCAGGGGTCCCAGGACAGAGGTGTAGAGGGAGAAGAGCAGGGGTCCCAGGACAGAGGTGTAGATGGAGAAGAGCAGGGGTCCCAGGACAGAGGTGTAGATGGAGAAGAGCAGGGGTCCCAGGACAGAGGTGTAGATGGAGAAGAGCAGGGGTCCCAGGACAGAGGTGTAGAGGGTGAGGAGCAGGGGTCCCAGGACAGAGGTGTAGATGGAGAAGAGCAGGGGTCCCAGGACAGAGGTGTAGAGGGGGAAGAGCAGGGGTCCCAGGACAGAGGTGTAGATGGAGAAGAGCAGGGGTCCTAGGACAGAGGTGTAGAGGGTGAAGAGCAGGGGTCCCAGGACAGAGGTGTAGATGGAGAAGAGCAGGGGTCCCAGGACAGAGGTGTAGAGGGAGAAGAGCAGGGGTCCCAGGACAGAGGTGTAGATGGAGAAGAGCAGGGGTCCCAGGACAGAGGTGTAGATGGAGAAGAGCAGGGGTCCCAGGACAGAGGTGTAGAGGGGGAGGAGCAGGGGTCCCAGGACAGAGGTGTAGAGGGTGAAGAGTAGGGGTCCCAGGCCAGAGGTGTAGATGGAGAAGAGCAGGGGTCCCAGGACAGAGGTGTAGAGGGTGAAGAGCAGGGGTCCCAGGACAGAGGTGTAGAGGGAGAAGAGCAGGGGTCCCAGGACAGAGGTGTAGATGGAGAGGAGCAGGGGTCCCAGGACAGAGGTGTAGAGGGAGAAGAGCAGGGGTCCCAGGACAGAGGTGTAGAGGGAGAAGAGCAGGGGTCCCAGGACAGAGGTGTAGAGGGAGAAGAGCAGGGGTCCCAGGACAGAGGTGTAGAGGGAGAAGAGCAGGGGTCCCAGGACAGAGGTGTAGAGGGAGAAGAGCAGGGGTCCCAGGACAGAGGTGTAGATGGAGAAGAGCAGGGGTCCCAGGACAGAGGTGTAGAGGGAGAAGAGCAGAGGTCCCAGGCCAGAGGTGTAGAGGGAGAAGAGCAGGGGTCCCAGGACAGAGGTGTAGAGGGGGAGGAGCAGGGGTCCCAGGACAGAGGTGTAGATGGAGAAGAGCAGGGGTCCCAGGACAGAGGTGTAGAGGGAGAAGAGCAGGGGTCCCAGGACAGAGGTGTAGAGGGAGAAGAGCAGGGGTCCCAGGACAGAGGTGTAGAGGGAGAAGAGCAGGGGTCCTAGGCCAGGAGTGTAGATGGAGAAGAGCAGGGGTCCCAGGACAGAGGTGTAGATGGAGAAGAGCAGGGCTCCCAGGACAGAGGTGTAGATGGAGAAGAGCAGGGGTCCCAGGACAGAGGTGTAGAGGGAGAAGAGCAGGGGTCCCAGGACAGAGGTGTAGAGGGAGAAGAGCAGGGGTCCCAGGACAGAGGTGTAGAGGGAGAAGAGCAGGGGTCCCAGGACAGAGGTGTAGAGGGAGAAGAGCAGGGGTCCCAGGACAGAGGTGTAGAGGGAGAAGAGCAGGGGTCCCAGGACAGAGGTGTAGATGGAGAAGAGCAGGGGTCCCAGGACAGAGGTGTAGAGGGAGAAGAGCGGGGGTCCCAGGACAGAGGTGTAGGGGGAGAAGAGCAGGGGTCCCAGGACAGAGGTGTAGAGGGTGAGGAGCAGGGGTCCCAGGACAGAGGTGTAGAGGGAGAAGAGCAGGGGTCCCAGGACAGAGGTGTAGAGGGAGAAGAGCAGGGCTCCCAGGACAGAGGTGTAGAGGGAGAAGAGCAGGGGTCCCAGGACAGAGGTGTAGAGGGTGAAGAGCAGGGGTCCCAGGACAGAGGTGTAGAGGGGGAGGAGCAGGGGTCCCAGGACAGAGGTGTAGAGGGAGGAGAGCAGGGGTCCCAGGACAGAGGTGTAGATGGGGAAGAGCAGGGGTCCCAGGCCAGAGGTGTAGAGGGAGAAGAGCAGGGGTCCCAGGACAGAGGTGTAGAGGGAGAAGAGCAGGGGTCCCAGGACAGAGGTGTAGAGGGAGAAGAGCAGGGGTCCCAGGACAGAGGTGTAGAGGGAGAAGAGCAGGGGTCCCAGGACAGAGGTGTAGATGGAGAAGAGCAGGGGTCCCAGGACAGAGGTGTAGATGGAGAAGAGCAGGGGTCCCAGGACAGAGGTGTAGAGGGAGAAGAGCAGGGGTCCCAGGACAGAGGTGTAGATGGTGAAGAGCAGGGGTCCCAGGACAGAGGTGTAGAGGGAGAAGAGCAGGGGTCCCAGGACAGAGGTGTAGAGGGAGAAGAGCAGGGGTCCCAGGACAGAGGTGTAGAGGGAGAAGAGCAGGGGTCCCGGGACAGAGGTGTAGAGCAGGGAGATCAGGGGTCCCAGGACAGAGGTGTAGAGGGAGAAGAGCAGGGGTCCCGGGACAGAGGTGTAGAGCAGGGAGATCAGGGGTCCCAGGACAGAGGGGGTGAGGATCAGGGGTCCCAGGACAGAGGTGTATAGGGGGAGATCAGGGGTCCCAGGACAGAGGGGGAGGTGAGGAGGTGTGAGAGCGATGGACACGTTTGGTTGGAGAGGTATGATGAGGTCCAGGAGAGTTCTGCTCGGTTTAGCGGGGATGAGGAGCGTCTTCCTCTGGGCCAGTGGTGGCCATGTCTCCATGTGTCACTGATGTCCCCGGCTCGTTTCTGGGTAATTGTCAGGTTTCCGGTCCTGTAGAATATTTCTGGAGCCGGGAGCAGAGAGTGGGACCAGCACCTGCTGAACAAACACGTCCCGGAGCTATCAGCACCGGAGGCTCCACAGAGGCGCCGCTCGTATCTCCGGGGTGTTTACAGGGTCAACGAAAGGAGATTGAATCCAGTGTATCCAAGGGAGAACGGGAGATACATATTACAGCCTCCTCCTCCTGCGGTGTACGCCCGGCGGGTTACGGAGGGTACACCTGGACTGGTGGAGGATGTTGTGGAGGTGTAAGGGGTTAATAATTATAAGTGCACTTTAGGGGGAGGAGGTTTGCTGCAGAGCACTTCCCTCCTCCCCTCTTGTTTTCTGTATATAAGGGGAGCGAGTCTCCTCCCCCTTCCTCTCTTGATAGCAGCAGCCCCTCCCCCCCTCCCTCCCTAATTTATTGGTTGTTCTGTTTTACTGTTTTGTATATTTTGTGTTTTTCTTTAGTTCTGAAGTCCCAGCAGGCGGAACGTGGAGATGTGTGATGTGCACTTTGCTCGTCTGGCCGACTTGCCATCTGGGAGTCCATAGTGCAGTCCCGAGCCGTTACTGTTGGATGGAGATTTCCTGCACTGAAAGTGCCTAATGTTTTCACTAATGTTGGACATTGTTAAAGAATAATTGTTAATAAATTATTTGACCGGTTTTCCACAACATGAGCCTCAATGTCAGTGTTATCCGGGATTACTACGCGCTGATTGAAGTGGTTTCGTGTATCACAGACTCTGGCCTGGGGGGGGGGTCTCCTGTATCACAGACTCTGGCCTGGGGGGGGGGGGGGGTCTCGTGTATCACAGACTCTGGCCTTGGGGGGGGGGGGGGGGGGTCTCGTGTATCACAGACTCTGATACACGAGACCCCCCCCCCGCCAGAGCAGAGTCTGTGATACACGAGACCCCCCCCCCGCCAGAGCAGAGTCTGTGATACAGGAGACCCCCCCCCCCCCGCCAGAGCACAGACTCTGCTCTGGCGGGGGGGGGGGTCTCGTGTATCACAGACTCTGCTCTGGCGGGGGGGGGGGTCTCGTGTATCACAGACTCTGCTCTGGCGGGGGGGGGGGGTCTCGTGTATCACAGACTCTGGCCTGGGGGGGGTCTCGTGTATCACAGACTCTGGCCTGGGGGGGGTCTCGTGTATCACAGACTCTGGCCTGGGGGGGGTCTCGTGTATCACAGACTCTGGCCTGGGGGGGGTCTCGTGTATCACAGACTCTGGCCTGGGGGGGGTCTCGTGTATCACAGACTCTGGCCTGGGGGGGGTCTCGTGTATCACAGACTCTGGCCTGGGGGGGGTCTCGTGTATCACAGACTCTGGCCTGGGGGGGGTCTCGTGTATCACAGACTCTGGCCTGGGGGGGGGGGGGGGATCTCGTGTATCACAGACTCTGGCCTGGGGGGGGGGGGTCTCGTGTGTCACAGACTCTGGCCTGGGGGGGGGACGGTAGGCCTGCGGCTCTAGTAGTCCCTGGGATTAGTATGTGCGGCAGCGCTGGCGTGCGTCTCTGACTGACACACCAGGAGATCTGACCATGTGCTTTCCCCCAGCAGGGGTATTTATACTGCCCCTGGTCAGGTGGTCACCCCTCTCCAATCACACTCCAGCTAACATAGCAGACAGATTATTGGCTAATTACACACCAGTTAACTGTTGCCTTTCCAGACAGAATTTACAGCTGCAATTACATGATGTCTACGGTCTCCCTAACAGCCCCTGACCAAGAGAGGGCGCTATGAGCAACATCCCAGCTGCTTATGCATTGGCAGGGGTGTTGCATACCCCCTTGGTGATTGAAAGAGCCGCCCACAACTCCCAGTAACTCCCTACTGGTCATCTTCTAGTTACCAATCCCTCTCCTCTACAATGTATACGTAATGCAGCAGCCGGGCTCGTCTATCACACCAAACACTACACAGATGCCTCCAGTCTGTGCCGGTCACTGCACTGGCTGCCCGTCTCCTATAAAATAATCACCCTCATCCACACAGCTCTGCACAGTGCTGCTCCTCCCTATCTCTCTTCTATCTCCCTTCCCGTGCTCTTCCATCTGCCAGTGACATTAGATTCATCTCTACCATAATTCTAACCTCTTATGCACGTCTCCAGGACTTCTCCCGAGCTGCACCAATTCTCTGGAATGCCCTTCCCCGGATTCTCAGACTAATCCTCACCCTCCAATGTTTCAGACCTGCTCTTATATCCCATCTCTTAGGCAGATGTATAACTCACTAACTGCATGATGTCACCTCTCCCTTTACTGATCCATCCTGTGTCCTATCTCCCGTCTGTTATCCGGCAAACAGCAGATCTATACAAGCTCCCGGCTTCTCCGCAGTCACTTTCACCTTAGATCCTGTAAATAAGATGCGGGTGATGGCTGGTGCAAGCTGCAACATCTTTATTTATTAAATGATTTAATAATGTTCCCTTATAAAGAATGGCTGGACCATTATACAACATCTTGTATCACCCCTCATCCTCATAGACTGTAAGCTCTTGTGTCACCCCCTCATCCTCATAGACTGTAAGCTCTTGTGTCCCCCCTCATCCTCATAGACTGTAAGCTCTTGTGTCACCCCCTCATCCTCATAGACTGTAAGCTCTTGTGTCACCCCCTCATCCTCATAGACTGTAAGCTCTTGTGTCACCCCCTCATCCTCATAGACTGTAAGCTCTTGTGTCCCCCCTCATCCTCATAGACTGTAAGCTCTTGTGTCACCCCCTCATCCTCATAGACTGTAAGCTCTTGTGTCACCCCCTCATCCTCATAGACTGTAAGCTCTTGTGTCACCCCCTCATTCTCATAGACTGTAAGCTCTTGTGTCCTCCCTCATCCTCATAGACTGTAAGCTCTTGTGTCCCCCCTCATCCTCATAGACTGTAAGCTCTTGTGTCCCCCCTCATCCTTATAGACTGTAAGCTCTTGTATCACCCCCTCATCCTCATAGACTGTAAGCTCTTGTGTCACCCCCTCATCCTCATAGACTGTAAGCTCTTGTGTCTCCCCTCATCATCATAGACTGTAAGCTCTTGTGTCACCCCTTCATCCTCATAGACTGTAAGCTCTTGTGTCACCCCCTCATCCTCAAAGACTGTAAGCTCTTGTGTCACCCCCTCATCCTCATAGACTGTAAGCTCTTGTGTCACCCCCTCATCCTCATAGACTGTAAGCTCTTGTGTCACCCCTTCATCCTCATAGACTGTAAGCTCTTGTGTCAGCCCCTCATCCTCATAGACTGTAAGCTCTTGTGTCACCCCCTCATCCTCATAGACTGTAAGCTCTTGTGTCACCCCTCATCCTCATAGACTGTAAGCTCTTGTGTCCCCCTCATCCTCATAGACTGTAAGCTCTTGTGTCACCCCCTCATCCTCATAGATTGTAAGCTCTTGTGTCCTCCCCTCATCCTCATAGATTGTAAGCTCTTGTGTCCTCCCCTCATCCTCATAGACTGTAAGCTCTTGTGTCCCCCTCATCCTCATAGACTGTAAGCTCTTGTGTCACCCCCTCATCCTCATAGACTGTAAGCTCTTGTGTCACCCCTCATCCTCATAGACTGACAAGTCTAAGGTTATTGGCCGGTGTGGGGTCAGTATTAGTGGTTATTGGCCGGTGTGGGGTCAGTATTAGTGGTTATTGGCCGGTGTGGGGTCAGTATTAGTGGTTATTGGCCGGTGTGGGGGTCAGTATTAGTGGTTATTGGCCGGTGTGGGGGTCAGTATTAGTGGTTATTGGCCGGTGTGGGGGTCAGTATTAGTGGTTATTGGCCGGTGTGGGGGTCAGTATTAGTGGTTATTGGCCGGTGTGGGGGTCAGTATTAGTGGTTATTGGCCGGTGTGGGGGTCAGTATTAGTGGTTATTGGCCGGTGTGGGGTCAGTATTAGTGGTTATTGGCCGGTGTGGGGGTCAGTATTAGTGGTTATTGGCCGGTGTGGGGTCAGTATTAGTGGTTATTGGCCGGTGTGGGGTCAGTATTAGTGGTTATTGGCCGGTGTGGGGTCGGTATTAGTGGTTATTGGCCGGTGTGGGGGTCAGTATTAGTGGTTATTGGCCGGTGTGGGGGTCAGTATAAGTGGTTATTGGCCGGTGTGGGGTCGGTATTAGTGGTTATTGGCCGGTGTGGGGTCGGTATTAGTGGTTATTGGCCGGTGTGGGGGTCAGTATTAGTGGTTATTGGCCGGTGTGGGGTCAGTATTAGTGGTTATTGGCCGGTGTGGGGGTCAGTATTAGTGGTTATTGGCCGGTGTGGGGGTCAGTATTAGTGGTTATTGGCCAGTGTGGGGTCGGTATTAGTGGTTATTGGCCGGTGTGGGGTCAGTATTAGTGGTTATTGGCCGGTGTGGGGGTCAGTATTAGTGGTTATTGGCCGGTGTGGGGTCAGTATTAGTGGTTATTGGCCGGTGTGGGGTCGGTATTAGTGGTTATTCCCCGGTGTGGGGGTCAGTATTAGTGGTTATTGGCCGGTGTGGGAGTCAGTATTAGTGGTTATTGGCCGGTGTGGGGTCAGTATTGGTGGTTATTGGCCGGTGTGGGGTCAGTATTAGAGGTTATTGGCCGGTGTGGGGTCGGTATTAGTGGTTATTGGCCGGTGTGGGGTCAGTATTAGTGGTTATTGGCCGGTGTGGGGTCAGTATTAGTGGTTATTGGCCGGTGTGGGGTCGGTATTAGTGGTTATTGGCCGGTGTGGGGTCAGTATTAGTGGTTATTGGCCGGTGTGGGGTCGGTATTAGTGGTTATTGGCCGGTGTGGGGGTCAGTATTAGTGGTTATTGGCCGGTGTGGGGTCAGTATTAGTGGTTATTGGCCGGTGTGGGGTCAGTATTAGTGGTTATTGGCCGGTGTGGGGTCGGTATTAGTGGTTATTGGCCGGTGTGGGGTCGGTATTAGTGGTTATTGGCCGGTGTGGGGTCAGTATTGGTGGTTATTGGCCGGTGTGGGGGTCAGTATTAGTGGTTATTGGCCGGTGTGGGGTCAGTATTAGTGGTTATTCCCCGGTGTGGGGGTCAGTATTAGTGGTTATTCCCCGGTGTGGGGTCGGTATTAGTGGTTATTGGCCGGTGTGGGGTCGGTATTAGTGGTTATTCCCCGGTGTGGGGTCGGTATTAGTGGTTATTGGCCGGTGTGGGGTCAGTATTGGTGGTTATTGGCCGGTGTGGGGGTCAGTATTAGTGGTTATTGGCCGGTGTGGGGTCAGTATTAGTGGTTATTCCCCGGTGTGGGGGTCAGTATTAGTGGTTATTCCCCGGTGTGGGGGTCAGTATTAGTGGTTATTGGCCGGTGTGGGGTCGGTATTAGTGGTTATTGGCCGGTGTGGGGTCAGTATTGGTGGTTATTGGCCGGTGTGGGGGTCAGTATTAGTGGTTATTGGCCGGTGTGGGGTCAGTATTAGTGGTTATTCCCCGGTGTGGGGGTCAGTATTAGTGGTTATTCCCCGGTGTGGGGTCGGTATTAGTGGTTATTGGCCGGTGTGGGGTCAGTATTAGAGGTTATTGGCCGGTGTGGGGTTCAGTATTAGTGGTTATTCCCCGGTGTGGGGTCAGTATTAGTGGTTATTGGCCGGTGTGGGGTCGGTATTAGTGGTTATTGGCCGGTGTGGGGTCAGTATTAGAGGTTATTGGCCAGTGTGGGGTCAGTATTAGTGGTTATTCCCTGGTGTGGGGTCGGTATTAGTGGTTATTCCCTGGTGTGGGGTCGGTATTAGTGGTTATTGCCCGGTTTGGGGCCATCCAGGTCCCTGTATATCACCCACATATAGTGGAGTGCTGTACACCGGGCAGAGCGCCCCCATGTTGTCTTACTGCCTCCATGTGATGGTGATGCGAGGCCCCCGCACTGCCCCCGGGGCCCCGGATCCTCCTCCTACAGAGCGGAGATGTAATTAGGTCACATGACCGCGGGCCAGGAGCCGCTCATTTATCAGGGTCCCGAGGTGCGGCCCCTGCAGGACTGGAACACGTCTCCACATAACGAGGTCTCAGATAATTAGGACCCTAACGAGACCAATCATTAAAACATATTCTTTTATAACATTCCAAACAATAATCCATACTCCAGTCACACCCAAAGCTGCAATCAGCAGGGACTGATGCTATAGTATGTGTTATACTCCAGTCACACCCAGAGCTGCACTGAGCAGGGACTGATGCTATAGTATGTGTTATACTCCAGTCACACCCAGAGCTGCACTGAGCAGGGACTAATGACATAGTATGTGTTATACTCCAGTCACACCCAGAGCTGCACTGAGCAGGGACTGATGCCATAGTATGTGTTATACTCCAGTCACACCCAGAGCTGCACTGAGCAGGGACTGATGCTATAGTATGTATTATACTCCAGTCACACCCAGAGCTGCACTGAGCAGGGACTGATGCTATAGTATGTGTTATACTCCAGTCACACCCAGAGCTGCACTGAGCAGGGACTAATGACATAGTATGTGTTATACTCCAGTCACACCCAGAGCTGCACTGAGCAGGGACTGATGCTATAGTATGTGTTATACTCCAGTCACACCCAGAGCTGCACTGAGCAGGGACTAATGACATAGTATGTGTTATACTCCAGTCACACCCAGAGCTGCACTGAGCAGGGACTGATGCTATAGTATGTGTTATACTCCAGTCACACCCAGAGCTGCAATCAGCAGGGACTGATGCCGTAGTATGTGTTATACTCCAGTCACACCCAGAGCTGCACTGAGCAGGGACTGATGCTATAGTATGTGTTATACTCCAGTCACACCCCAAGCTGCACTGAGCAGGGACTGATGCTATAGTATGTGTTATACTCCAGTCACACCCAAAGCTGCACTGAGCAGGGACTGATGCTATAGTATGTGTTATACTCCAGTCACACCCAGAGCTGCACTGAGCAGGGACTGATGTCATAGTATGTGTTATACTCCAGTCACACCCAGAGCTGCACTGACAGTCCCACTGTCATAGTATGTGTTATACTCCAGTCACACCCAGAGCTGCACTGACAGTCCCACTGTCATAGTATGTATTATACTCCAGTCACACCCAGAGCTGCACTGACAGTCCCACTGTCATAGTATGTATTATACTCCAGTCAC
This sequence comes from Engystomops pustulosus, assembly GCF_040894005.1. NCBI lineage: Eukaryota > Metazoa > Chordata > Amphibia > Anura > Leptodactylidae > Engystomops > Engystomops pustulosus. The sequence goes on from NC_092412.1 coordinate 3,051,151, forward strand.
ACCCAGAGCTGCACTGACAGTCCCACTGTCATAGTATGTATTATACTCCAGTCACACCCAGAGCTGCACTGACAGTCCCACTGTTATAGTATGTATTATACTCCAGTCACACCCAGAGCTGCACTGACAGTCCCACTGTCATAGTATGTATTATACTCCAGTCACACCCAGAGCTGCACTGACAGTCCCACTGTCATAGTATGTATTATACTCCAGTCACACCCAGAGCTGCACTGAGCAGGGACTGATGCTATAGTATGTGTTATACTCCAGTCATACCCAGAGCTGCACTGACAGTCCCACTGTCATAGTATGTGTTATACTCCAGTCACACCCAGAGCTGCACTCACAATCCTGCTGTTATAGTATGTGTTATACTCCAGTCACACCCAGAGCTGCACTCACAGTCCCACTGTCATAGTATGTGTTATACTCCAGTCACACCCAGAGCTGCACTGTGCAGGGACTTATGCTATAGTATGTGTTATACTCCAGTCACACCCAGAGCTGCACTGAGCAGGGACTGATGCTATAGTATGTATTATACTCCAGTCACACCCAGAGCTGCACTGAGCAGGGACTGATGCTATAGTATGTGTTATACTCCAGTCACACCCAGAGCTGCACTGAGCAGGGACTGATGCTATAGTATGTATTATACTCCAGTCACACCCAGAGCTGCACTGAGCAGGGACTGATGCCATAGTATGTGTTATACTCCAGTCACACCCAAAGCTGCACTCAGCAGGGACTGATGCTATAGTATGTATTATACTCCAGTCACACCCAGAGCTGCACTGAGCAGGGACTGATGCTATAGTATGTGTTATACTCCAGTCACACCCAGAGCTGCACTCAGCAGGGACTGATGCTATAGTATGTATTATACTCCAGTCACACCCAGAGCTGCACTGAGCAGGGACTGATGCTATAGTATGTGTTATACTACAGTCACACCCAGAGCTGCACTCAGCAGGGACTGATGCCATAGTATGTGTTATACTCCAGTCACACCCAGAGCTGCACTGAGCAGGGACTGATGCTATAGTATGTATTATACTCCAGTCACACCCAGAGCTGCACTGAGCAGGGACTGATGCCATAGTATGTGTTATACTCCAGTCACACCCAAAGCTGCACTCAGCAGGGACTGATGCCATAGTATGTGTTATAATCCAGTCACACCCAGAGCTGCACTGAGCAGGGACTGATGCTATAGTATGTATTATACTCCAGTCACACCCAGAGCTGCACTGAGCAGGGACTGATGCTATAGTATGTGTTATACTCCAGTCACACCCAGAGCTGCACTGAGCAGGGACTGATGCCATAGTATGTGTTATACTCCAGTCACACCCAGAGCTGCACTGAGCAGGGACTGATGCCATAGTATGTATTATACTCCAGTCACACCCAGAGCTGCACTGAGCAGGGACTGATGCCATAGTATGTGTTATACTCCAGTCACACCCAGAGCTGCACTGAGCAGGGACTGATGCTATAGTATGTATTATACTCCAGTCACACCCAGAGCTGCACTGAGCAAGGACTGATGCTATAGTATATATTATACTCCAGTCACACCCAGAGCTGCACTGAGCAGGGACTGATGCTATAGTATGTGTTATACTCCAGTCACACCCAGAGTTGCACTCACAGTCCCGCTGTCATAGTATGTATTATACTCCAGTCACACCCAGAGCTGCACTGAGCAGGGACTGATGCTATAGTATGTATTATACTCCAGTCACACCCAGAGCTGCACTGAGCAGGGACTGATGCTATAGTATATATTATACTCCAGTCACACCCAGAGCTGCACTGAGCAGGGACTGATGCCATAGTATGTGTTATACTCCAGTCACACCCAGAGCTGCACTGAGCAGGGACTGATGCTATAGTATGTGTTATACTCCAGTCACACCCAGAGCTGCACTGTGCAGGGACTTATGCTATAGTATGTATTATACTCCAGTCACACCCAGAGCTGCACTGAGCAGGGACTGATGCTATAGTATGTATTATACTCCAGTCACACCCAGAGCTGCACTGAGCAGGGACTGATGCTATAGTATATATTATACTCCAGTCACACCCAGAGCTGCACTGAGCAGGGACTGATGCCATAGTATGTGTTATACTCCAGTCACACCCAGAGCTGCACTGAGCAGGGACTGATGCCATAGTATGTATTATACTCCAGTCACACCCAGAGCTGCACTGAGCAGGGACTGATGCCATAGTATGTGTTATACTCCAGTCACACCCAGAGCTGCACTGAGCAGGGACTGATGCTATAGTATGTATTATACTCCAGTCACACCCAGAGCTGCACTGAGCAGGGACTGATGCTATAGTATATATTATACTCCAGTCACACCCAGAGCTGCACTGAGCAGGGACTGATGCTATAGTATGTATTATACTCCAGTCACACCCAGAGCTGCACTGAGCAGGGACTGATGCTATAGTATATATTATACTCCAGTCACACCCAGAGCTGCACTGAGCAGGGACTGATGCTATAGTATGTGTTATACTCCAGTCACACCCAGAGCTGCACTCACAGTCCCGCTGTCATAGTATGTATTATACTCCAGTCACACCCAGAGCTGCACTGAGCAGGGACTGATGCTATAGTATGTATTATACTCCAGTCACACCCAGAGCTGCACTGAGCAGGGACTGATGCTATAGTATGTATTATACTCCAGTCACACCCAGAGCTGCACTGAGCAGGGACTGATGCTATAGTATGTGTTATACTCCAGTCACACCCAGAGCTGCACTCACAGTCCTGCTGTCATAGTATGTATTATACTCCAGTCACACCCAGAGCTGCACTGAGCAGGGACTGATGCCATAGTATGTGTTATACTCCAGTCACACCCAGAGCTGCACTGAGCAGGGACTGATGCTATAGTATGTGTTATACTCCAGTCACACCCAGAGCTGCACTGAGCAGGGACTGATGCTATAGTATGTATTATACTCCAGTCACACCCAGAGCTGCACTGAGCAGGGACTGATGCTATAGTATGTATTATACTCCAGTCACACCCAGAGCTGCACTGAGCAGGGACTGATGCTATAGTATGTGTTATACTCCAGTCACACCCAGAGCTGCACTCACAGTCCCGCTGTCATAGTATGTATTATACTCCAGTCACACCCAGAGCTGCACTGAGCAGGGACTGATGCTATAGTATATATTATACTCCAGTCACACCCAGAGCTGCACTGAGCAGGGACTGATGCTATAGTATGTATTATACTCCAGTCACACCCAGAGCTGCACTGAGCAGGGACTGATGCTATAGTATATATTATACTCCAGTCACACCCAGAGCTGCACTGAGCAGGGACTGATGCTATAGTATGTGTTATACTCCAGTCACACCCAGAGCTGCACTCACAGTCCCGCTGTCATAGTATGTATTATACTCCAGTCACACCCAGAGCTGCACTGAGCAGGGACTGATGCTATAGTATATATTATACTCCAGTCACACCCAGAGCTGCACTGAGCAGGGACTGATGCTATAGTATGTGTTATACTCCAGTCACACCCAGAGCTGCACTCACAGTCCCGCTGTCATAGTATGTATTATACTCCAGTCACACCCAGAGCTGCACTGAGCAGGGACTGATGCTATAGTATATATTATACTCCAGTCACACCCAGAGCTGCACTGAGCAGGGACTGATGCTATAGTATGTATTATACTCCAGTCACACCCAGAGCTGCACTGAGCAGGGACTGATGCTATAGTATATATTATACTCCAGTCACACCCAGAGCTGCACTGAGCAGGGACTGATGCTATAGTATGTGTTATACTCCAGTCACACCCAGAGCTGCACTCACAGTCCCGCTGTCATAGTATGTATTATACTCCAGTCACACCCAGAGCTGCACTGAGCAGGGACTGATGCTATAGTATATATTATACTCCAGTCACACCCAGAGCTGCACTGAGCAGGGACTGATGCTATAGTATGTATTATACTCCAGTCACACCCAGAGCTGCACTGAGCAGGGACTGATGCTATAGTATGTGTTATACTCCAGTCACACCCAAAGCTGCACTCAGCAGGGACTGATGCTATAGTATGTATTATACTCCAGTCACACCCAGAGCTGCACTGAGCAGGGACTGATGCTATAGTATATATTATACTCCAGTCACACCCAGAGCTGCACTGAGCAGGGACTGATGCTATAGTATGTGTTATACTCCAGTCACACCCAGAGCTGCACTCACAGTCCCGCTGTCATAGTATGTATTATACTCCAGTCACACCCAGAGCTGCACTGAGCAGGGACTGATGCTATAGTATATATTATACTCCAGTCACACCCAGAGCTGCACTGAGCAGGGACTGATGCTATAGTATGTGTTATACTCCAGTCACACCCAGAGCTGCACTCACAGTCCCGCTGTCATAGTATGTATTATACTCCAGTCACACCCAGAGCTGCACTGAGCAGGGACTGATGCCATAGTATGTATTATACTCCAGTCACACCCAGAGCTGCACTGAGCAGGGACTGATGCCATAGTATGTATTATACTCCAGTCACACCCAGAGCTGCACTCACTGTCCTGCTGTCATAGTATGTGGGGGGTCAGCGCTGATCCCTGGAGACGAGACTATTACGAGACGCCAGACTGCCATGGAGACCGCGGTTACTGGTGGGGGGCATAGGGGGCAGTATTACATGGTAATTACTGGTGAGGAGCATAGGGGGCGGTATTACATGGTAATTACTGGTGGGGGGCATAGGGGGCAGTGTTACATGATAATTACTGGTGGGGGGCATAGGGGGCAGTATTACATGGTAATTACTGGTGGGGGGCATAGGGGGCAGTATTACATGGTAATTACTGGTGGGGGGCATAGGTGGCAGTATTACATGGTAATTACTGGTGGGGGGCATAGGGGGCAGTATTACATGGTAATTACTGGTGGGGGGCATAGGGGGCAGTATTACATGGTAATTACTGGTGGGGGGCATAGGGGGCAGTATTACATGGTAATTACTGGTGGGGGCCATAGGGGGCAGTATTACATGGTAATTACTGGTGGGGGGCATAGGGGGCAGTATTACATGGTAATTACTGGTGGGGGGGAGCATAGGGGGCAGTATTACATGATAATTACTGGTGGGGGGCATAGGGGGCAGTATTACATGGTAATTACTGGTGAGGGGCATAGGGGGCAGTGTTACATGGTAATTACTGGTGGGGGGCATAGGGGGCAGTATTACATGGTAATTACTGGTGGGGGGCATAGGGGGCAGTATTACATGGTAATTACTGGTGAGGGGCATAGGGGGCAGTATTACATGGTAATTACTGGTGGGGGGCATAGGGGGCGGTATTACATGGTAATTACTGGTGGGGGGCATAGGGGGCGGTATTACATGGTAATTACTGGTGAGGAGCATAGGGGGCAGTATTACATGGTAATTACTGGTGGGGGGGCATAGGGGGCAGTATTACATGGTAATTACTGGTGGGGGGCATAGGGGGCAGTATTACATGGTAATTACTGGTGGGGGGCATAGGGGGCAGTGTTACATGGTAATTACTGGTGGGGGGCATAGGGGGCAGTGTTACATGGTAATTACTGGTGAGGAGCATAGGGGGCAGTATTACATGGTAATTACTGGTGGGGGGCATAGGGGGCAGTATTACATGGTAATTACTGGTGGGGGGCATAGGGGGCAGTATTACATGGTAATTACTGGTGGGGGGCATAGGGGGCAGTATTACATGGTAATTACTGGTGGGGGGCATAGGGGGCAGTATTACATGGTAATTACTGGTGGGGGGCATAGGGGGCAGTATTACATGGTAATTACTGGTGGGGGGCATAGGGGGCAGTATTACATGGTAATTACTGGTGGGGAGCATAGGGGGCAGTATTACATGGTAATTACTGGTGGGGGGCATAGGGGGCAGTATTACATGGTAATTACTGGTGGGGGGCATAGGGGGCAGTATTACATGGTAATTACTGGTGGGGGGCATAGGGGGCAGTGTTACATGGTAATTACTGGTGATGGGCATAGGGGGCAGTATTACATGGTAATTACTGGTGGGGGGCATAGGGGGCAGTATTACATGGTAATTACTGGTGGGGGGCATAGGGGGCAGTATTACATGGTAATTACTGGTGGGGGGCATAGGGGGCAGTATTACATGGTAATTACTGGTGGGGGGCATAGGGGGCAGTATTACATGGTAATTACTGGTGGGGGGCATAGGGGGCAGTATTACATGGTAATTACTGGTGATGGGCATAGGGGGCAGTATTACATGGTAATTACTGGTGGGGGGCATAGGGGGCAGTATTACATGGTAATTACTGGTGGGGGGCATAGGGGGCAGTATTACATGGTAATTACTGGTGGGGGGCATAGGGGGCAGTATTACATGGTAATTACTGGTGGGGGGCATAGGGGGCAGTATTACATGGTAATTACTGGTGGGGGCATAGGGGGCAGTATTACATGGTAATTACTGGTGGGGGGCATAGGGGGCAGTATTACATGGTAATTACTGGTGGGGGGCATAGGGAGCAGTATTACATGGTAATTACTGGTGGGGGGCATAGGGGGCAGTATTACATGGTAATTACTGGTGGGGGGCATAGGGGGCAGTATTACATGGTAATTACTGGTGAGGGGCATAGGGGGCAGTGTTACATGGTAATTACTGGTGGGGGGCATAGGGGGCAGTATTACATGGTAATTACTGGTGGGGGGCATAGGGGGCAGTATTACATGGTAATTACTGGTGGGGGGCATAGGGGGCAGTATTACATGGTAATTACTGGTGGGGGCATAGGGGGCAGTATTACATGGTAATTACTGGTGGGGGGCATAGGGGGCAGTATTACATGGTAATTACTGGTGGGGGGCATAGGTGGCAGTATTACATGGTAATTACTGGTGAGGAGCATAGGGGGCAGTATTACATGGTAGTTACTGGTGGGGGCATAGGGGGCAGTATTACATGGTAATTACTGGTGGGGGGCATAGGGGGCAGTATTACATGGTAATTACTGGTGGGGGGCATAGGGGGCGGTATTACATGGTAATTACTGGTGGGGGGCATAGGGGGCAGTGTTACATGGTAATTACGGGTGGGGGGCATAGGGGGCAGTATTACATGGTAATTACTGGTGGGGGGCATAGGGGGCAGTATTACATGGTAATTACTGGTGGGGGGCATAGGGGGCAGTGTTACATGGTAATTACTGGTGGGGGGCATAGGGGGCAGTATTACATGGTAATTACTGGTGGGGGGCATAGGGGGCAGTATTACATGGTAATTACTGGTGGGGGGCATAGGGGGCAGTATTACATGGTAATTACTGGTGGGGGGCATAGGGGGCAGTGTTACATGGTAATTACTGGTGGGGGGCATAGGGGGCAGTATTACATGGTAATTACTGGTGGGGGGCATAGGGGGCAGTATTACATGGTAATTACTGGTGGGGGGCATAGGGGGCAGTGTTACATGGTAATTACTGGTGGGGGGCATAGGGGGCAGTGTTACATGGTAATTACTGGTGGGGGGCATAGGGGGCAGTATTACATGGTAATTACTGGTGGGGGGCATAGGGGGCAGTATTACATGGTAATTACTGGTGGGGGGCATAGGGGGCAGTATTACATGGTAATTACTGGTGGGGGGCATAGGGGGCAGTATTACATGGTAATTACTGGTGGGGGGCATAGGGGGCAGTATTACATGGTAATTACTGGTGGGGGGCATAGGGGGCAGTATTACATGGTAATTACTGGTGGGGGGCATAGGGGGCAGTATTACATGGTAATTACTGGTGGGGGGCATAGGGGGCAGTATTACATGGTAATTACTGGTGGGGGGCATAGGGGGCAGTATTACATGGTAATTACTGGTGAGGGGCATAGGGGGCAGTATTACATGGTAATTACTGGTGAGGGGCATAGGGGGCAGTATTACATGGTAATTACTGGTGGGGGGCATAGGGGGCAGTGTTACATGGTAATTACTGGTGGGGGGCATAGGGGGCAGTATTACATGGTAATTACTGGTGGGGGGGGGCATAGGGGGCAGTGTTACATGGTAATTACTGGTGGGGGGCATAGGGGGCAGTATTACATGGTAATTACTGGTGGGGGGCATAGGGGGCAGTGTTACATGGTAATTACTGGTGGGGGGCATAGGGGGCAGTGTTACATGGTAATTACTGGTGGGGGGCATAGGGGGCAGTATTACATGGTAATTACTGGTGGGGGGCATAGGGGGCAGTATTACATGGTAATTACGGGTGGGGGGCATAGGGGGCAGTATTACATGGTAATTACTGGTGGGGGGCATAGGGGGCAGTATTACATGGTAATTACTGGTGGGGGGCATAGGGGGCAGTATTACATGGTAATTACTGGTGAGGGGCATAGGGGGCAGTATTACATGGTAATTACTGGTGGGGGGCATAGGGGGCAGTATTACATGGTAATTACTGGTGGGGGGCATAGGGGGCAGTATTACATGGTAATTACTGGTGGGGGGCATAGGGGGCAGTATTACATGGTAATTACTGGTGGGGGGGCATAGGGGGCAGTGTTACATGGTAATTACTGGTGGGGGGCATAGGGGGCGGTATTACATGGTAATTACTGGTGGGGGGCATAGGGGGCAGTATTACATGGTAATTACTGGTGGGGGGCATAGGGGGCAGTATTACATGGTAATTACTGGTGGGGGGGCATAGGGGGCAGTATTACATGGTAATTACTGGTGGGGGGCATAGGGGGCAGTATTACATGGTAATTACTGGTGGGGGGCATAGGGGGCAGTATTACATGGTAATTACTGGTGGGGGGCATAGGGGGCAGTATTACATGGTAATTACTGGTGGGGGCATAGGGGGCGGTATTACATGGTAATTACTGGTGGGGGCATAGGGGGCGGTATTACATGGTAATTACTGGTGGGGGGCATAGGGGGCAGTGTTACATGGTAATTACTGGTGAGGGGCATAGGGGGCAGTGTTACATGGTAATTACTGGTGGGGAGCATAGGGGGCAGTGTTACATGGTAATTACTGGTGGGGGGCATAGGGGGCAGTATTACATGGTAATTACTGGTGGGGGGCATAGGGGGCAGTATTACATGGTAATTACTGGTGGGGGGCATAGGGGGCAGTGTTACATGGTAATTACTGGTGGGGGGCATAGGGGGCAGTATTACATGGTAATTACTGGTGGGGGGCATAGGGGGCAGTATTACATGGTAATTACTGGTGGGGGGCATAGGGGGCAGTATTACATGGTAATTACTGGTGGGGAGCATAGGGGGCAGTGTTACATGGTAATTACTGGTGGGGGGCATAGGGGGCAGTATTACATGGTAATTACTGGTGGGGGGCATAGGGGGCAGTATTACATGGTAATTACTGGTGGGGGGCATAGGGGGCAGTATTACATGGTAATTACTGGTGGGGAGCATAGGGGGCGGTATTACATGGTAATTACTGGTGGGGGGCATAGGGGGCGGTATTACATGGTAATTACTGGTGGGGGGCATAGGGGGCGGTGTTACATGGTAATTACTGGTGGGGGGCATAGGGGGCAGTATTACATGGTAATTACTGGTGAGGGGCATAGGGGGCAGTATTACATGGTAATTACTGGTGAGGGGCATAGGGGGCAGTATTACATGGTAATTACTGGTGGGGAGCATAGGGGGCAGTATTACATGGTAATTACTGGTGGGGGGCATAGGGGGCAGTGTTACATGGTAATTACTGGTGGGGGGCATAGGGGGCAGTATTACATGGTAATTACTGGTGGGGGGCATAGGGGGCAGTATTACATGGTAATTACTGGTGGGGGGCATAGGGGGCAGTATTACATGGTAATTACTGGTGGGGGGCATAGGGGGCAGTATTACATGGTAATTACTGGTGGGGGGCATAGGGGGCAGTATTACATGGTAATTACTGGTGAGGAGCATAGGGGGCAGTATTACATGGTAATTACTGGTGGGGGCCATAGGGGGCAGTATTACATGGTAATTACTGGTGGGGGCCATAGGGGGCAGTGTTACATGGTAATTACTGGTGGGGGGCATAGGGGGCAGTATTACATGGTAATTACTGGTGAGGGGCGTAGGGGGCAGTGTTACATGGTAATTACTGGTGGGGGGCATAGGGGGCAGTATTACATGGTAATTACTGGTGGGGGGCATAGGGGGCAGTATTACATGGTAATTACTGGTGGGGGGCATAGGGGGCAGTATTACATGGTAATTACTGGTGGGGGGCATAGGGGGCAGTATTACATGGTAATTACTGGTGGGGGGCATAGGGGGCAGTATTACATGGTAATTACTGGTGAGGGGCATAGGGGGCAGTATTACATGGTAATTACTGGTGGGGAGCATAGGGGGCAGTGTTACATGGTAATTACTGGTGGGGGGCATAGGGGGCAGTATTACATGGTAATTACTGGTGAGGGGCATAGGGGGCAGTATTACATGGTAATTACTGGTGGGGGGCATAGGGGGCAGTATTACATGGTAATTACTGGTGGGGAGCATAGGGGGCAGTATTACATGGTAATTACTGGTGGGGGGCATAGGGGGCAGTGTTACATGGTAATTACTGGTGGGGGGCATAGGGGGCAGTATTACATGGTAATTACTGGTGGGGGGCATAGGGGGCAGTGTTACATGGTAATTACTGGTGGGGGGCATAGGGGGCAGTATTACATGGTAATTACTGGTGGGGGGCATAGGGGGCAGTGTTACATGATAATTACTGGTGGGGGGCATAGGGGGCAGTGTTACATGGTAATTACTGGTGGGGGGCATAGGGGGCAGTATTACATGGTAATTACTGGTGGGGGGCATAGGGGGCAGTGTTACATGGTAATTACTGGTGGGGGGCATAGGGGGCAGTGTTACATGGTAATTACTGGTGGGGGGCATAGGGGGCAGTATTACATGGTAATTACTGGTGGGGGGCATAGGGGGCAGTATTACATGGTAATTACGGGTGGGGGGCATAGGGGGCAGTATTACATGGTAATTACTGGTGGGGGGCATAGGGGGCAGTATTACATGGTAATTACTGGTGGGGGGCATAGGGGGCAGTATTACATGGTAATTACTGGTGAGGGGCATAGGGGGCAGTATTACATGGTAATTACTGGTGGGGGGCATAGGGGGCAGTATTACATGGTAATTACTGGTGGGGGGGCATAGGGGGCGGTATTACATGGTAATTACTGGTGGGGGGCATAGGGGGCAGTATTACATGGTAATTACTGGTGGGGGGCATAGGGGGCAGTATTACATGGTAATTACTGGTGAGGGGCATAGGGGGCAGTATTACATGGTAATTACTGGTGGGGGGCATAGGGGGCAGTATTACATGGTAATTACTGGTGGGAGGCATAGGGGGCAGTATTACATGGTAATTACTGGTGAGGAGCATAGGGGGCAGTGTTACATGGTAATTACTGGTGAGGAGCATAGGGGGCAGTATTACATGGTAATTACTGGTGGGGGGCATAGGGGGCAGTATTACATGGTAATTACTGGTGGGGGGCATAGGGGGCAGTATTACATGGTAATTACTGGTGGGGGGCATAGGGGGCAGTATTACATGATAATTACTGGTGGGAGGCATAGGGGGCAGTGTTACATGGTAATTACTGGTGGGGGGCATAGGGGGCAGTATTACATGGTAATTACTGGTGGGGGGCATAGGGGGCAGTATTACATGGTAATTACTGGTGGGGAGCATAGGGGGCAGTATTACATGGTAATTACTGGTGGGGGGCATAGGGGGCAGTGTTACATGGTAATTACTGGTGGGGAGCATAGGGGGCAGTATTACATGGTAATTACTGGTGGGGGGCATAGGGGGCAGTATTACATGGTAATTACTGGTGGGGGGCATAGGGGGCAGTATTACATGGTAATTACTGGTGATGGGCATAGGGGGCAGTATTACATGGTAATTACTGGTGGGGGGCATAGGGGGCAGTGTTACATGGTAATTACTGGTGAGGGGCATAGGGGGCAGTGTTACATGGTAATTACTGGTGGGGAGCATAGGGGGCAGTATTACATGGTAATTACTGGTGGGGGGCATAGGGGGCAGTATTACATGGTAATTACTGGTGGGGGGCATAGGGGGCAGTATTACATGGTAATTACTGGTGGGGGGCATAGGGGGCAGTATTACATGGTAATTACTGGTGGGGGGCATAGGGGGCAGTGTTACATGGTAATTACTGGTGGGGGGCATAGGGGGCAGTATTACATGGTAATTACTGGTGGGGGGCATAGGGGGCAGTATTACATGGTAATTACTGGTGGGGGGCATAGGGGGCAGTATTACATGGTAATTACTGGTGAGGGGCATAGGGGGCAGTATTACATGGTAATTACTGGTGGGGGGCATAGGGGGCAGTATTACATGGTAATTACTGGTGGGGGGCATAGGGGGCGGTATTACATGGTAATTACTGGTGGGGGGCATAGGGGGCGGTATTACATGGTAATTACTGGTGGGGGGCATAGGGGGCAGTGTTACATGGTAATTACTGGTGGGAGGCATAGGGGGCAGTATTACATGGTAATTACTGGTGAGGGGCATAGGGGGCAGTATTACATGGTAATTACTGGTGGGGGGCATAGGGGGCAGTATTACATGGTAATTACTGGTGGGGGGCATAGGGGGCAGTATTACATGGTAATTACTGGTGGGGGGCATAGGGGGCAGTATTACATGGTAATTACTGGTGGGGAGCATAGGGGGCAGTATTACATGGTAATTACTGGTGGGGGGCATAGGGGGCAGTGTTACATGGTAATTACTGGTGGGGGGCATAGGGGGCAGTATTACATGGTAATTACTGGTGGGGGGCATAGGGGGCAGTGTTACATGGTAATTACTGGTGGGGGGCATAGGGGGCAGTATTACATGGTAATTACTGGTGGGGGGCATAGGGGGCAGTGTTACATGGTAATTACTGGTGAGGGGCATAGGGGGCAGTATTACATGGTAATTACTGGTGGGGGGCATAGGGGGCAGTATTACATGGTAATTACTGGTGGGGGGCATAGGGGGCAGTGTTACATGGTAATTACTGGTGAGGAGCATAGGGGGCAGTATTACATGGTAATTACTGGTGGGGGGCATAGGGGGCAGTATTACATGGTAATTACTGGTGGGGGGCATAGGGGGCAGTATTACATGGTAATTACTGGTGGGGGGCATAGGGGGCAGTATTACATGGTAATTACTGGTGGGGGGCATAGGGGGCAGTATTACATGGTAATTACTGGTGATGGGCATAGGGGGCAGTATTACATGGTAATTACTGGTGGGGGGCGTAGGGGGCAGTATTACATGGTAATTACTGGTGAGGAGCATAGGGGGCAGTATTACATGGTAATTACTGGTGGGGGGCATAGGGGGCAGTGTTACATGGTAATTACTGGTGGGGGGCATAGGGGGCAGTATTACATGGTAATTACTGGTGGGGGGCATAGGGGGCAGTATTACATGGTAATTACTGGTGGGGGGCATAGGGGGCAGTGTTACATGGTAATTACTGGTGGGGGGCATAGGGGGCAGTATTACATGGTAATTACTGGTGGGGGGCATAGGGGGCGGTATTACATGGTAATTACTGGTGGGGGGCATAGGGGGCAGTGTTACATGGTAATTACTGGTGAGGGGCATAGGGGGCAGTGTTACATGGTAATTACTGGTGGGGAGCATAGGGGGCAGTATTACATGGTAATTACTGGTGATGGGCATAGGGGGCAGTATTACATGGTAATTACTGGTGAGGGGCATAGGGGGCAGTATTACATGGTAATTACTGGTGGGGGGCATAGGGGGCGGTATTACATGGTAATTACTGGTGATGGGCATAGGGGGCAGTATTACATGGTAATTACTGGTGGGGGGCATTGGGGGCAGTATTACATGGTAATTACTGGTGGGGGGCATAGGGGGCAGTATTACATGGTAATTACTGGTGGGGGGCATTGGGGGCAGTATTACATGGTAATTACTGGTGGGGGGCATAGGGGGCAGTATTACATGGTAATTACTGGTGGGGAGCATAGGGGGCAGTATTACATGGTAATTACTGGTGGGGAGCATAGGGGGCAGTATTACATGGTAATTACTGGTGGGGGGCATAGGGGGCAGTATTACATGGTAATTACTGGTGAGGGGCATAGGGGGCAGTATTACATGGTAATTACTGGTGGGGGGCATAGGGGGCAGTATTACATGGTAATTACTGGTGAGGGGCATAGGGGGCAGTATTACATGGTAATTACTGGTGGGGGGCATAGGGGGCAGTATTACATGGTAATTACTGGTGATGGGCATAGGGGGCAGTATTACATGGTAATTACTGGTGGGGGGCATAGGGGGCAGTGTTACATGGTAATTACTGGTGGGGGGCATAGGGGGCAGTGTTGTGCTCTCTTCTATATAGTAACATTATTACCAGACTATGGAATCAGATGTAGATTATATCCCAGAGATTATTGGACGGTGGAATGACCTTATTATATTTTAAGGTCAAGTATATAATAATATGAATATATCAGCCGATAACAATCAGCGCAACACGAGGGGGGGAGGAGGGGCGATCTAATAATCCACCCAGTGCCAGGAGGCTGCAGGGAAAGCCCCGTATACAATGCATTATCAGTGCATTGTGGGTGATTGCAGCTCTGGATGTGACTGGAGTATAAATGTTTATCTAGATAATTTCATCCGTTCTAGAAATTACAGGATTTATTCCTCCGAGTCGTTATATATTATCTGGTTATAATCTCCGCTCCATTACACATCATCCGCACCCCCGGAGCACAGCGCAGGGACTGGATCTCATTTTACATATCGGAGACAGGGGCCCCCCCAAAGGGCTGATCCCCCTTATCCTGAGAGCAGCGCCGCTCTGGAGAGACATGTAGTCACACCTCACACTGCTGTGCTCTGTGCTCTCTGGAGAGACATGTAGCCATACCTCACACTGCTGTGCTCTGTGCTCTCTGGAGAGACATGTAGTCACACCTCACACTGCTGTGCTCTGCGCTCTCTGGAGAGACATGTAGTCACACCTCACACTGCTGTGCTCTGTGCTCTCTGGAGAGACATGTAGTCACACCTCACACTGCTGTGCTCTGCGGTCTCTGGAGAGACATGTAGTCACACCTCACACTGCTGTGCTCTGTGCTCTCTGGAGAGACATGTAGTCACACCTCACACTGCTGTGCTCTGCGCTCTCTGGAGAGACATGTAGTCACACCTCACACTGCTGTGCTCTGCGCTCTCTGGAGGGACATGTAGTCACACCTCACACTGCTGTGCTCTGCGCTCTCTGGAGAGACATGTAGTCATACCTCACACTGCTGTGCTCTGCGCTCTCTGGAGAGACATGTAGCCACACCTCACACTGCTGTGCTCTGCGCTCTCTGGAGAGACATGTAGTCACACCTCCCACTGCTGTGCTCTGTGCTCTCTGGAGAGACATGTAGTCATACCTCACACTGCTGTGCTCTGTGCTCTCTGGAGAGACATGTAGTCACACCTCACACTGCTGTGCTCTGTGCTCTCTGGAGAGACATGTAGTCACACCTCACACTGCTGTGCTCTGTGCTCTCTGGAGAGACATGTAGTCACACCTCACACTGCTGTGCTCTGTGCTCTCTGGAGAAACATGTAGTCACACCTCACACTGCTGTGCTCTGCGCTCTCTGGAGAGACATGTAGTCACACCTCACACTGCTGTGCTCTGCGCTCTCTGGAGAGACATGTAGTCACACCTCACACTGCTGTGCTCTGCGCTCTCTGGAGAGACATGTAGTCACACCTCACACTGCTGTGCTCTCTGGAGAGACATGTAGTCACACCTCACACTGCTGTGCTCTGCGCCCTCTGGAGAGACATGTAGTCACACCTCACACTGCTGTGCTCTGCGCTCTCTGGAGAGACATGTAGTCACACCTCACACTGCTGTGCTCTGCGCTCTCTGGAGAGACATGTAGTCATACCTCACACTGCTGTGCTCTGTGCTCTTTGGAGAGACATGTAGTCACACCTCACACTGCTGTGCTCTGTGCTCTCTGGAGAGACATGTAGTCATACCTCACACTGCTGTGCTCTGCGCTCTCTGGAGAGACATGTAGTCACACCTCACACTCCTGCGCTCTCTGGAGAGACATGTAGTCATACCTCACACTGCTGTGCTCTGTGCTCTCTGGAGAGACATGTAGTCACACCTCACACTGCTGTGCTCTGCGCTCTCTGGAGAGACATGTAGTCACACCTCACACTGCTGTGCTCTGCGCTCTCTGGAGAGACATGTAGTCACACCTCACACTGCTGTGCTCTGCGCTCTCTGGAGAGACATGTAGTCACACCTCACACTGCTGTGCTCTGCGCTCTCTGGAGAGACATGTAGTCACACCTCACACTGCTGTGCTCTGCGCTCTCTGGAGAGACATGTAGTCACACCTCACACTGCTGTGCTCTGCGCTCTCTGGAGAGACATGTAGTCACACCTCACACTGCTGTGCTCTGCGCTCTCTGGAGAGACATGTAGTCACACCTCACACTCCTGCGCTCTCTGGAGAGACATGTAGTCACACCTCACACTGCTGTGCTCTGCGCTCTCTGGAGAGACATGTAGTCACACCTCACACTGCTGTGCTCTGCGCTCTCTGGAGAGACATGTAGTCACACCTCACACTCCTGCGCTCTCTGGAGAGACATGTAGTCACACCTCACACTGCTGTGCTCTGCGCTCTCTGGAGAGACATGTAGTCACACCTCACACTGCTGTGCTCTGCGCTCTCTGGAGAGACATGTAGTCACACCTCACACTCCTGCGCTCTCTGGAGAGACATGTAGTCACACCTCACACTGCTGTGCTCTGCGCTCTCTGGAGAGACATGTAGTCACACCTCACACTTCTGTGCTCTGCACTCTCTGGAGAGACATGTAGTCACACCTCACACTGCTGTGCTCTGCGCTCTCTGGAGAGACATTTAGCCACACCTCACACTGCTGTGCTCTGCGCTCTCTGGAGAGACATGTAGCCATACCTCACACTGCTGTGCTCTGTGCTCTCTGGAGAGACATGTAGTCACACCTCACACTGCTGTGCTCTGTGCTCTCTGGAGAGACATGTAGTCACACCTCACACTGCTGTGCTCTCTGGAGAGACATGTAGTCACACCTCACACTGCTGTGCTCTGCGCTCTCTGGAGAGACATGTAGTCACACCTCACACTGCTGTGCTCTGTGCTCTCTGGAGAGACATGTAGTCACACCTCACACTGCTGTGCTCTGTGCTCTCTGGAGAGACATGTAGTCACACCTCACACTGCTGTGCTCTGTGCTCTCTGGAGAGACATGTAGTCACACCTCACACTGCTGTGCTCTGTGCTCTCTGGAGAGACATGTAGTCACACCTCACACTGCTGTGCTCTGCGCTCTCTGGAGAGACATGTAGTCACACCTCACACTGCTGTGCTCTGTGCTCTCTGGAGAGACATGTAGTCACACCTCACACTGCTGTGCTCTGCGCTCTCTGGAGAGACATGTAGTCACACCTCACACTGCTGTGCTCTGTGCTCTCTGGAGAGACATGTAGTCACACCTCACACTGCTGTGCTCTGTGCTCTCTGGAGAGACATGTAGTCACACCTCACACTGCTGTGCTCTGTGCTCTCTGGAGAGACATGTAGCCGCACCTCACACTGCTGTGCTCTGTGCTCTGTGCTCTCTGGAGAGACATGTAGTCATACCTCACACTGCTGTGCTCTGTGCTCTCTGGAGAGACATGTAGTTACACCTCACACTGCTGTGCTCTGTGCTCTGTGCAGTTACAGTTATGTATTTACATGGGAATACTTTGCTCTCACCTTATGATGCGCTGGAGCAGCGGAGGCGTCCGGGAGAGAGGAGACTGCACGGTGCGCTGGTGTGAACATGGTCCAAGGGAAGGGACGCGCTCCTCAGGACACAAAGATAAAATCCTGGATCCTCCATTCAGTCTAAGCCAGATGTAGCATAAAACATGTGAAACCTCCTAACGTGGCCGGGGACGTGGCCTCCCTGCCCTCTGCTTCACATATTTATATAAAACACCTGAAGTGGCCAAAATCTAGTGACATCATTTCCTGAAAAACGCCCAATCACAAGCCGAAACCATCATGTGACCCGAATCATGTGACCCGAATCATGTGACCCAAATCATGTGATCTATGTCATGTGACAGAAATGGGGTGGATCCAGACTGAACAAATCACCTGATTGGTATCATACAGCTACAGCAAAGTGTGACAAGTCACATACCGGTAATGTCTGAGGGGGGAGGTGTCATATACCGGTAATGTCTGAGGGGGCGTGTCATATACCGGTAATGTCTGAGGGGAGGTGTCATATACCGGTAATGTCTGAGGAGGGAGGTGTCATATACCGGTAATGTCTGTGGGGGGAGGTGTCATATACCGGTAATGTCTGAGGGGGGAGGTGTCATATACCGGTAATGTCTGAGGGGAGGTGTCATATACCGGTAATGTCTGAGGGGGGAGGTGTCATATACCGGTAATGTCTGAGGGGGGAGGTGTCATATACCGGTAATGTCTGAGGGGAGGTGTCATATACCGGTAATGTCTGAGGGGGGAGGTGTCATATACCGGTAATGTCTGAGGGGACGTGTCATATACCGGTAATGTCTGAGGGGGCGTGTCATATACCGGTAATGTCTGAGGGGACGTGTCATATACCGGTAATGTCTGAGGGGGCGTGTCATATACCGGTAATGTCTGAGGGGGGAGGTGTCATATACCGGTAATGTCTGAGGGGGGAGGTGTCATATACCGGTAATGTCTGAGGGGGCGTGTCATATACCGATAATGTCTGAGGGGGCGTGTCATATACCGGTAATGTCTGAGGGGAGGTGTCATATACCGGTAATGTCTGAGGGGACGTGTCATATACCGGTAATGTCTGAGGGGGCGTGTCATATACCGGTAATGTCTGAGGGGGGACGTGTCATATACCGGTAATGTCTGAGGGGACGTGTCATATACCGGTAATGTCTGAGGGGGCGTGTCATATACCGGTAATGTCTGAGGGGGGACGTGTCATATACCGGTAATGTCTGAGGAGACGTGTCATATACCGGTAATGTCTGAGGGGACGTGTCATATACCGGTAATGTCTGAGGGGGGAGGTGTCATATACCGGTAATGTCTGAGGGGGGACGTGTCACATACCGGTAATGTCTGAGGGGACGTGTCATATACCGGTAATGTCTGAGGGGACGTGTCATATACCGGTAATGTCTGAGGGGGGAGGTGTCATATACCGGTAATGTCTGAGGGGGGAGGTGTCATATACCGGTAATGTCTGAGGGGGCGTGTCATATACCGGTAATGTCTGAGGGGGGAGGTGTCATATACCGGTAATGTCTGAGGGGGGAGGTGTCATATACCGGTAATGTCTGAGGGGGGAGGTGTCATATACCGGTAATGTCTGGGGGGACGTGTCATATACCGGTAATGTCTGAGGGGAGGTGTCATATACCGGTAATGTCTGAGGGGGGACGTGTCATATACCGGTAATGTCTGAGGGGGCGTGTCATATACCGGTAATGTCTGAGGGGAGGTGTCATATACCGGTAATGTCTGAGGGGGGAGGTGTCATATACCGGTAATGTCTGAGGGGGCGTGTCATATACCGGTAATGTCTGAGGGGAGGTGTCATATACCGGTAATGTCTGAGGGGGGAGGTGTCATATACCGGTAATGTCTGAGGGGACGTGTCATATACCGGTAATGTCTGAGGGGGCGTGTCATATACCGGTAATGTCTGAGGGGACGTGTCATATACCGGTAATGTCTGAGGGGGCGTGTCATATACCGGTAATGTCTGAGGGGGGAGGTGTCATATACCGGTAATGTCTGAGGGGAGGTGTCATATACCGATAATGTCTGAGGGGGCGTGTCATATACCGGTAATGTCTGAGGGGAGGTGTCATATACCGGTAATGTCTGAGGGGACGTGTCATATACCGGTAATGTCTGAGGGGGCGTGTCATATACCGGTAATGTCTGAGGGGGGACGTGTCATATACCGGTAATGTCTGAGGGGACGTGTCATATACCGGTAATGTCTGAGGGGGCGTGTCATATACCGGTAATGTCTGAGGGGGGACGTGTCATATACCGGTAATGTCTGAGGAGACGTGTCATATACCGGTAATGTCTGAGGGGACGTGTCATATACCGGTAATGTCTGAGGGGGGACGTGTCATATACCGGTAATGTCTGAGGAGACGTGTCATATACCGGTAATGTCTGAGGGGGCGTGTCATATACCGGTAATGTCTGAGGGGGGAGGTGTCATATACCGGTAATGTCTGAGGGGGGAGGTGTCATATACCGGTAATGTCTGAGGGGGGAGGTGTCATATACCGGTAATGTCTGGGGGGACGTGTCATATACCGGTAATGTCTGAGGGGAGGTGTCATATACCGGTAATGTCTGAGGGGGGAGGTGTCATATACCAGTAATGTCTGAGGGGACGTGTCATATACCGGTAATGTCTGAGGGGGCGTGTCATATACCGGTAATGTCTGAGGGGACGTGTCATATACCGGTAATGTCTGAGGGGGCGTGTCATATACCGGTAATGTCTGAGGGGGCGTGTCATATACCGGTAATGTCTGAGGGGGCGTGTCATATACCGGTAATGTCTGAGGGGGCGTGTCATATACCGGTAATGTCTGAGGGGACGTGTCATATACCGGTAATGTCTGAGGGGGCGTGTCATATACCGGTAATGTCTGAGGGGGCGTGTCATATACCGGTAATGTCTGAGGGGGCGTGTCATATACCGGTAATGTCTGAGGGGGGACGTGTCATATACCGGTAATGTCTGAGGGGACGTGTCATATACCGGTAATGTCTGAGGGGGGACGTGTCATATACCGGTAATGTCTGAGGGGGGACGTGTCATATACCGGTAATGTCTGAGGGGGCGTGTCATATACCGATAATGTCTGAGGGGGGACGTGTCTTATAACGGTAATGTCTGAGGGGGGAGGTGTCATATACCGGTAATGTCTGAGGGGGGAGGTGTCATATACCGGTAATGTCTGAGGGGGGAGGTGTCATACCGGTAATGTCTGAGGGGGGAGGTGTCATATATACCGGTAATGTCTGAGGGGATGTGTCATATACCGGTAATGTCTGAGGGGGGACGTGTCATATACCGGTAATGTCTGAGGGGGGACGTGTCATATACCGGTAATGTCTGAGGGGAGGTGTCATATACCGGTAATGTCTGAGGGGACGTGTCATATACCGGTAATGTCTGAGGGGGGACGTGTCATATACCGGTAATGTCTGAGGGGGGACGTGTCATATACCGGTAATGTCTGAGGGGGGACGTGTCATATACCGGTAATGTCTGATGGGGGACGTGTCATATACCGGTAATGTCTGAGGAGACGTGTCATATACCGGTAATGTCTGAGGGGAGGTGTCATATACCGGTAATGTCTGAGGGGACGTGTCATATACCGGTAATGTCTGAGGGGGGACGTGTCATATACCGGTAATGTCTGAGGGGAGGTGTCATATACCGGTAATGTCTGAGGGGGCGTGTCATATACCGATAATGTCTGAGGGGGGAGGTGTCATATACCGGTAATGTCTGAGGGGGCGTGTCATATACCGGTAATGTCTGAGGGGGCGTGTCATATACCGGTAATGTCTGAGGGGGGACGTGTCATATACCGGTAATGTCTGATGGGGGACGTGTCATATACCGGTAATGTCTGAGGAGACGTGTCATATACCGGTAATGTCTGAGGGGAGGTGTCATATACCGGTAATGTCTGAGGGGACGTGTCATATACCGGTAATGTCTGAGGGGGGACGTGTCATATACCGGTAATGTCTGAGGGGAGGTGTCATATACCGGTAATGTCTGAGGGGGCGTGTCATATACCGATAATGTCTGAGGGGGGAGGTGTCATATACCGGTAATGTCTGAGGGGGCGTGTCATATACCGGTAATGTCTGAGGGGGCGTGTCATATACCGGTAATGTCTGAGGGGACGTGTCATATACCGGTAATGTCTGAGGGGGGATGTGTCATATACCGGTAATGTCTGAGGGGGGAGGTGTCATATACCGGTAATGTCTGAGGGGGGACGTGTCATATACCGGTAATGTCTGAGGGGACGTGTCATATACCGGTAATGTCTGAGGGGGCGTGTCATATACCGGTAATGTCTGAGGGGGGAGGTGTCATATACCGGTAATGTCTGAGGGGGCGTGTCATATACCGGTAATGTCTGAGGGGACGTGTCATATACCGGTAATGTCTGAGGGGGGAGGTGTCATATACCGGTAATGTCTGAGGGGACGTGTCATATACCGGTAATGTCTGAGGGGGCGTGTCATATACCGGTAATGTCTGAGGGGGGAGGTGTCATATACCGGTAATGTCTGAGGGGACGTGTCATATACCGGTAATGTCTGAGGGGACGTGTCATATACCGGTAATGTCTGAGGGGGGAGGTGTCATATACCGGTAATGTCTGAGGGGACGTGTCATATACCGGTAATGTCTGAGGGGGGATGTGTCATATACCGGTAATGTCTGAGGGGGCGTGTCATATACCGGTAATGTCTGAGGGGACGTGTCATATACCGGTAATGTCTGAGGGGAGGTGTCATATACCGGTAATGTCTGAGGGGGCGTGTCATATACCGATAATGTCTGAGGGGGGAGGTGTCATATACCGGTAATGTCTGAGGGGGCGTGTCATATACCGGTAATGTCTGAGGGGGCGTGTCATATACCGGTAATGTCTGAGGGGACGTGTCATATACCGGTAATGTCTGAGGGGGGATGTGTCATATACCGGTAATGTCTGAGGGGGGAGGTGTCATATACCGGTAATGTCTGAGGGGGGACGTGTCATATACCGGTAATGTCTGAGGGGACGTGTCATATACCGGTAATGTCTGAGGGGGCGTGTCATATACCGGTAATGTCTGAGGGGGGAGGTGTCATATACCGGTAATGTCTGAGGGGGCGTGTCATATACCGGTAATGTCTGAGGGGACGTGTCATATACCGGTAATGTCTGAGGGGGGAGGTGTCATATACCGGTAATGTCTGAGGGGACGTGTCATATACCGGTAATGTCTGAGGGGGCGTGTCATATACCGGTAATGTCTGAGGGGGGAGGTGTCATATACCGGTAATGTCTGAGGGGACGTGTCATATACCGGTAATGTCTGAGGGGACGTGTCATATACCGGTAATGTCTGAGGGGGGAGGTGTCATATACCGGTAATGTCTGAGGGGACGTGTCATATACCGGTAATGTCTGAGGGGGGATGTGTCATATACCGGTAATGTCTGAGGGGGGACGTGTCATATACCGGTAATGTCTGAGGGGACGTGTCATATACCGGTAATGTCTGAGGGGGGACGTGTCATATACCGGTAATGTCTGAGGGGATGTGTCATATACCGGTAATGTCTGAGGGGGCGTGTCATATACCGGTAATGTCTGAGGGGACGTGTCATATACCGGTAATGTCTGAGGGGACGTGTCATATACCGGTAATGTCTGAGGGGGGACGTGTCATATACCGGTAATGTCTGAGGGGGGAGGTGTCATATACCGGTAATGTCTGAGGGGGCGTGTCATATACCGGTAATGTCTGAGGGGAGACGTGTCATATACCGGTAATGTCTGATGGGGGACGTGTCATATACCGGTAATGTCTGAGGAGACGTGTCATATACCGGTAATGTCTGAGGGGAGGTGTCATATACCGGTAATGTCTGAGGGGAGGTGTCATATACCGGTAATGTCTGAGGGGGCGTGTCATATACCGATAATGTCTGAGGGGGCGTGTCATATACCGATAATGTCTGAGGGGGGAGGTGTCATATACCGGTAATGTCTGAGGGGGCGTGTCATATACCGGTAATGTCTGAGGGGGCGTGTCATATACCGGTAATGTCTGAGGGGACGTGTCATATACCGGTAATGTCTGAGGGGGGATGTGTCATATACCGGTAATGTCTGAGGGGGGAGGTGTCATATACCGGTAATGTCTGAGGGACGTGTCATATACCGGTAATGTCTGAGGGGGGAGGTGTCATATACCGGTAATGTCTGTGGGACGTGTCATATACCGGTAATGTCAGAGGGGGGACGTGTCATATACCGGTAATGTCAGAGGGGGGACGTGTCATATACCGGTAATGTCTGAGGGGACGTGTCATATACCGGTAATGTCTGAGGGGGGAGGTGTCATATACCGGTAATGTCTGAGGGGGCGTGTCATATACCGGTAATGTCTGAGGGGACGTGTCATATACCGGTAATGTCTGAGGAGACGTGTCACATACCGGTAATGCCTGAGGGGACGTGTCACATACCGGTAATGTCTGAGGGGACGTGTCACATACCGGTAATGTCTGAGGGGGACGTGTCATATACCGGTAATGTCAGAGGGGGGACGTGTCATATACCGGTAATGTCAGAGGGGGGACGTGTCATATACCGGTAATGTCAGAGGGGGGACGTGTCATATACCGGTAATGTCAGAGGGGGGACGTGTCATATACCGGTAATGTCTGAGGGGACGTGTCATATACCGGTAATGTCTGAGGGGGGAGGTGTCATATACCGGTAATGTCTGAGGGGGCGTGTCATATACCGGTAATGTCTGAGGGGACGTGTCATATACCGGTAATGTCTGAGGAGACGTGTCACATACCGGTAATGCCTGAGGGGACGTGTCACATACCGGTAATGTCTGAGGGGACGTGTCACATACCGGTAATGTCTGAGGGGGACGTGTCATATACCGGTAATGTCTGAGGGGGGAGGTGTCATATACCGGTAATGTCTGAGGGGACGTGTCATATACCGGTAATGTCTGAGGGGGCGTGTCATATACCGGTAATGTCTGAGGGGACGTGTCATATACCGGTAATGTCTGAGGGGACGTGTCATATACCGGTAATGTCTGAGGGGACATGTCATATACCGGTAATGTCTGAGGGGGCGTGTCATATACCGGTAATGTCTGAGGGGGGAGGTGTCATATACCGGTAATGTCTGAGGGGATGTGTCATATACCGGTAATGTCTGAGGGGACGTGTCATATACCGGTAATGTGGAGGAAAGATCTGTTGTACCTCCTCCTGGTGGTGGGACATACTAAGGACAGACCCATTGTACCTCCTCCTGGTGGTGGAACATACTAAGGACAGATCCACTGTAACTCCTCCTGGTGGTGGGACATACTAAGGACAGATCCACTGTACCTCCTCCTGGTGGTGGGACATACTAAGGACAGACCCACTGGACCTCCTCCTGGTGGTGGGACATACTAAGGAGAGATCCACTGTACCTCCTCCTGGTGGTGGGACATACTTAGGACAGATCCACTGTACCTCCTCCTGGTGGTGGGACATACTAAGGACAGATCCACTGTACCTCCTCCTGGTGGTGGGACATACAAAGGACAGATCCACTGTACCTCCTCCTGGTGGTGGGACATACTAAGGACAGATCCACTGTACCTCCTCCTGGTGGTGGGACATACTAAGGACAGATCCACTGTACCTCCTCCTGGTGGTGGGACATACTTAGGACAGATCCACTGTACCTCCTCCTGGTGGTGGGACATACTAAGGACAGATCCACTGTACCTCCTCCTGGTGGTGGGACATACTAAGGACAGATCCACTGTACCTCCTCCTGGTGGTGGGACATACTAAGGACAGATCCACTGTACCTCCTCCTGGTGGTGGAACATACTAAGGACAGATCCACTGTACCTCCTCCTGGTGGTGGGACATACTAAGGAGAGATCCACTGTACCTCCTCCTGGTGGTGGGACATACTAAGGACAGACCCACTGTACCTCCTCCTGGTGGTGGGACATACTAAGGACAAATCCACTGTACCTCCTCTTGGTGGTGGGACATACTAAGGACAGATCCTTTGTACCTCCTCCTGGTGGTGGGACATACTAAGGACAGATCCACTGTACCTCCTCCTGGTGGTGGGACATACTAAGGACAGATCCACTGTACCTCCTCCTGGTGGTGGGACATACTAAGGACAAATCCACTGTACCTCCTACTGGTGGTGGGACGTACTTAGGACAGATCCACTGTACCTCCTCCTGGTGGTGGGACATACTAAGGAGAGATCCACTGTACCTCCTCCTGGTGGTGGGACATACTAAGGAGAGATCCACTGTACCTCCTCCTGGTGGTGGGACATACTAAGGACAGATCCACTGTACCTCCTCCTGGTGGTGGGACATAATAAGGACAGATCCACTGTACCTCCTCCTGGTGGTGGGACATACTAAGGACAGATCCACTGTACCTCCTCCTGGTGGTGGAACATAATAAGGACAGATCCACTGTATCTCCTCCTGGTGGTGGAACATACTAAGGACAGATCCACTGTACCTCCTCCTGGTGGTGGGACATACTAAGGACAGATCCACTGTACCTCCTCCTGGTGGTGGGACATACTAAGGACAGATCCACTGTACCTCCTCCTGGTGGTGGCACATACTAAGGACAGATCCACTGTACCTCCTCCTGGTGGTGGGACATACTAAGGATAGATCCACTGTACCTCCTCCTGGTGGTGGAACATACTATGGAGAGATCCACTGTACCTCCTCCTGGTGGTGGAACATACTAAGGACAGATCCACTGTACCTCCTCCTGGTGGTGGGACATACTAAGGACAGATCCACTGTACCTCCTCCTGGTGGTGGCACATACTAAGGACAGATCCACTGTACCTCCTCCTGGTGGTGGGACATACTAAGGATAGATCCACTGTACCTCCTCCTGGTGGTGGAACATACTATGGAGAGATCCACTGTACATCCTCCTGGTGGTGGGACATACTAAGGACAGATCCACAGAACCTCCTCCTGGTGGTGGGACATACTAAGGAGAGATCCACTGTACCTCCTCCTGGTGGTGGAACATACTAAGGACAGATCCACAGTACCTCCTCCTGGTGGTGGGACATACTACGGAGAGATCCACTGTACCTCCTCCTGGTGGTGGGACATACTAAGGACAGATCCACTGTACCTCCTCCTGGTGGTGGGGCATACTAAGGACAGACCCACAGTACCTCCTCCTGGTGGTGGGACATACTAAGGACAGACCCACTGTACCTCCTCCTGGTGGTGGGACATACTAAGGAGAGATCCACTGTACCTCCTCCTGGTGGTGGGACATACTAAGGACAGATCCACTGTACCTCCTCCCGGTGGTGGGACATACTAAGGACAGATCCACTGTACCTCCTCCCGGTGGTGGGACATACTACGGAGAGATCCACTGTACCTCCTCCTGGTGGTGGAACATACTAAGGACAGATCCACAGTACCTCCTCCTGGTGGTGGGGCATACTAAGGACAGACCCACAGTACCTCCTCCTGGTGGTGGGACATACTAAGGACAGACCCACTGTACCTCCTCCTGGTGGTGGGACATACTAAGGACAGATCCACAGTACCTCCTCCTGGTGGTGGGACATACTACGGAGAGATCCACTGTACCTCCTCCTGGTGGTGGGACATACTAAGGACAGATCCACTGTACCTCCTCCTGGTGGTGGGACATTCTGAGCAGGACAGATCTACTGCACCAACTACCGATGGCCTGGACATACTGTACTGAAGCAAAATCTTCTCCAACTCCTTCTGTGGGGATTTACTAAAACTAGGTCTACTACACCTGCTCCTTATGGTGGGACATACTAGGGGAAATTTATCAACCTGCTTTCTGGCGCATGTTGGGGAGTGGGGTGCGTGGTGTGATTACTGCAGGTCATCGTATTTACTATAGTTCCTACAGCTACAATCTCAATATAATCAAACCTGGTCTAAACAAGTTTGACGAGGACCTTGATTTACTTAGAGCTAGTAGATGGTGGGACATGGTGAAGCTAAGTCAGGTCTACTCTACCTTCTCCTTATGGTGGGACATAATGAGGAAGTTCAGGTCTTCTCTACCTCTGCCTGATGGTGGGACGTGGTGAGGCCAAGTCAGGTCTACTCTTCCTTGTCCTTACGGTGCGACATAATGAGGAAGGTCAGGTCTTCTCCACCTCCTTCTGATGGTAGGACATGGGGACATGGTTAGGCTAAGTCAGCTTTACTCTACCTTCTCCTTACGGTGCGACATAATGAGGAAGGTCAGGTCTTCTTCACCTCCTTCTGATGGTAGGACATGGGGACATGGTTAGGCTAAGTCAGCTTTACTCTACCTTCTCCTTACGGTGCGACATAATGAGGAAGGTCAGGTCTTCTTCACCTCCTTCTGATGGTGGGACATGGGGACATGGTTAGGCTAAGTCAGGTCTACTCTACCTTTTCCTTATGGTGGGACATAATGAGGAAGGTCAGGTCTTCTCCGCCACCTCCTGATGGTGGGACATGGTGAGGCCAAGTCAGGTCTACTCTACCTTCTCCTTATATTAGGGCATAATGAGGAAGGTCAGGTCTTCTCTACCTCCGCCTGATGGTGGGATGTGGTGAGGCCAAGTCAGGTCCACTCTACCTTCTCCTTATGGTGGGACATAATGAGGAAGGTCAGGTCTTCTCTACCTCCTCCTGATGGTGGGACATGGTGAGGCCAAGTCAGGTCTACTCTACCTTCTCCTTACATTAGGGCATAATGAGGAAGGTCAGGTCTTCTCTACCGCCTCCTGATGGTGGGATGTGGTGAGGCCAAGTCAGGTCCACTCTACCTTCTCCTTATGGTGGGACATAATGAGGAAGGTCAGGTCTTCTCTAACTCCGCCTGATGGTGGGATGTGCTGAGGCCAAGTCAGTTCTACTCTACCTTCTCCTTACATTGGGGCATAATGATTCCTGATGGTGGGACATGGTGAGGAAGATCAGGTCTTCTCCGACTCCTCCTAATGTTGGGACATGGTGAGGCCAAGTCAGGTCTACTCTTCCTTCTCCTTATGGTGGGGCATAATGAGGAAGGTCAGGTCTTCTCCGCCTTCTCCTGATGGTGGGACATGGTGAGGCCAAGTCAGGTCTACACTTCCTTCTCCTTGGTCTAGTCTTCCTTCTCCTTACGGTGGGACATAATGAGGAAGTTCAGGTCTTCTTCGACTCCTCCTAATGTTGGGACATGGTGAGGCCAGGTCAGGTCTACTCTTCCTTCTCCTTACAGTGTAACATAATGAGGAAGGTCAGGTCTTCTCCACCTCCTTCTGACAGTGGGACGTGGTTAGGCCATGTCAGGTCTACTTTTCATTCTCCTTAGGGTGGGACATAATGAGGAATTTCAGGTCTTATCCACCTCCGCCTGATGGTGGGACGTGGTGAGGCCAAGTCAGGTCTACTCTTCCTTCTACTTATGGTGGGGCATAATGAGGTAGGTCAGGTTTCCCCACCGCCTCCTGATGGTGGAACATGGTGAGGCCAAGTGAAGTCTACTCTAACTTCTCCATACAGTGGGACATAATGAGGAAGTTCAGTTATTCTCCGCCTTCTCCTGATGGTGGGACATGGTGAGGCCAAGTCAGTTCTACTCTCCCTTCTCCTTACGGTGGGGCATAATGAGGAAGGTCAGGTCTTCTCCGCCTCCTCCTGATGGTGGGACATGGTGAGGCCAAGTCAGGTCTTCTCTTCCTTCTCCTTACGGTGGGCATAATGAGCAATTTCAGGTCTTCTCTACCTCCGACTGATGGTGGGACGTGGTGAGGCCAAGTCGGGTCTACTCTTCCTTCTCCTTATGGTGGGGCATAATGGGGAAGGTCAGGTCTTCCCCACCGCTTCCTGATGGTGGGACGTGGTGAGGCCAAGTCAGGTCTATTTTTCCTTCTCCTTACATTGGGGCATAATGAGCAATTTCAGGTCTTCTCTACCTCCGACTGATGGTGGGACATGGTAAGGCCAAGTCAGGTCTACTCTTCCTTCTCCTTACATTGGGGCATAATGAGGAAGTTCAGGTCTTCCCCACCGCTTCCTGATGGTGGGACGTGGTGAGGCCAAGTCAGGTCTACTCTTCCTTCTCCTTACATTAGGGCACAAGGAGGAAGTTCAGATTTTCCCCACCGCCTCCTGATGGTGGGACATGGTGAGGCCAAGTCAGGTCTACTCTTCCTTCTCCTTACATTAGGGCATAATAAGGAAGTTCAGATCTTCCCCACCGCCTCCTGATGGTGGGACATGGTGAGGCCAAGTCAGGTCTACTCTCCCTTCACCTTATGGTGGGGCATAATGAGGAAGTTCAGGTCCTCTCTGCCTCCTCCTGATGGTGGGACATGGTGAGGCCAAGTCAGGTCTACTCTTCCTTCTCCTTATGGTGGGGCATAATGAGGAAGTTCAGGTCTTCACCGCCGCCTCCTGATGGTGGGACATGGTGAGGCCAAGCCAGGTCTACTCTTCCTTCTCCTTACAGTGGGGCATAATGAGGAAGGTCAGGTCTTCCCCACCGCTTCCTGATGGTGGGACATGGTGAGGAAGTTCAGGTCTTCTTCGCCGCCTCCTAATGGTGGGGCATGGTGAGGCCAAGTCAGGTCTACTCTTCCTTCTCCTTACATTGGGGCATAATGAGGAAGTTCAGGTCTTCTCCGCCGCCTCCTGATGGTGGGACATGGTGAGGCCAAGCCAGGTCTACTCTTCCTTCTCCTTACGGTGGGGCATAATGAGGAAGGTCAGGTCTTCCCCACCGCTTCCTGATGGTGGGACGTGGTGAGGCCAAGTCAGGTCTACTCTTCCTTCTCCTTACATTGGGGCATAATGAGGAAGTTCAGGTCTTCTCCGCCGCCTCCTGATGGTGGGACATAGTGAGGCCAAGTCAGGTCTACTCTTCCTTCTCCTTACATTAGGGCATAATGAGGAAGTTCAGATCTTCCCCACCGCCTCCTGATGGTGGGACATGGTGAGGCCAAGTCAGGTCTACTCTCCCTTCTCCTTATGGTAGGGCATAATGAGAAAGTTCAGGTCCTCTCCGCCTCCTCCTGATGGTGGGACATGGTGAGGTCAAGCCAGGTCTACTCTTCCTTCTCTTTACGGTGGGGCATAATGACGAAGTTCAGGTCTTCTCCGCCGCCTCCTGATGGTGGGACATGGTGAGGCCAAGCTAGGTCTACTCTTCCTTCTCCTTACGGTTGGGCATAATGAGGAAGGTCAGGTCTTCCCCACCGCTTCCTGATGGTGGGACATGGTGAGGAAGTTCAGGTCTTCTCCGCCGCCTCCTGATGGTGGGACATGGTGAGGCCATGTCAGGTCTACTCTTCCTTCTCCTTACTGTGGGCATAATGAGCAATTTCAGGTCTTCTCTACCTCCGCCTGATGGTGGGACGTGGTGAGGCCAAGTCGGGTCTACTCTTCCTTCTCCTTACGGTGGGGCATAATGAGGAAGGTCAGGTCTTCCCCACCGCTTCCTGATGGTGGGATGTGGTGAGGCCAAGTCAGGTCTTCTCTTCCTTCTACTTACATTGGGGCATAATGAGGAAGTTCAGGTCTTCTCTGCCGCCTCCTGATGGTGGGTCATGGTGAGGCCAAGTCAGGTCTACTCTTCCTTCTCCTTACGGTGGGACATAATGAGGAAGTTCAGGTCTTCTCCGCCGCCTCCTGATGGTGGGACATGGTGAGGCCAAGTCAGGTCTACTCTTCCTCCTCCTTACGGTGGGGCATAATGAGGAAGGTCAGGTCTTCCCCACCGCTTCCTGATGGTGGGACGTGGTGAGTCCAAGTCAGGTCTACTCTTCCTTTTCCTTACATTGGGGCAGAATGATGAAGGTCAGGTCTTCCCCACCGCTTCCTGATGGTGGGATGTGGTGAGGTCTACTCTTCCTTCTCCTTACATTGGGGCATAATGAGGAAGTTCAGGTCTTCTCTGCCGCCTCCTGATGGTGGGACATGGTGAGGCCAAGTCAGGTCTACTCTTCCTTCTACTTACTGTGGGGTATAATGAGGAAGTTCAGGTCTTCTCCGCCGCCTCCTGATGGTGGGACATGGTGAGGCCAAGTCAGGTCTACTCTTCCTTCTCCTTACGGTGTGACATAATGAGGAAGGTCAGGTCTTCTCCGCCTCCTCCTGATGGTGGGACATGGTGAGGCCAAGACAGGTCTTCTCTTCCTTCTCCTTACGGTGGGCATAATGAGCATTTTCAGGTCTTCTCTACCTCCGCCTGATGGTGGGACGTGGTGAGACCAAGTCGGGTCTATTCTTCCTTCTCCTTATGGTGGGGCATAATGGGGAAGGTCAGGTCTTCCCCACCGCTTCCAGATGGTGGGACGTGGTGAGGCCAAGTCAGGTCTATTTTTCCTTCTCCTTACATTGGGGCATAATGAGGAAGTTCAGGTCTTCTCTGCCGCCTCCTGATGGTGGGACATGGTAAGGCCAAGTCAGGTCTACTCTTCCTTCTCCTTACATTGGGGCATAATGAGGAAGTTCAGGTCTTCCGCACCGCTTCCTGATGGTGGGACGTGGTGAGGCCAAGTCAGGTCTACTCTTCCTTCTCCTTACATTAGGGCACAAGGAGGAAGTTCAGATTTTCCCCACCGCCTCCTGATGGTGGGACATGGTGAGGCCAAGTCAGGTCTACTCTCCCTTCACCTTATGGTGGGGCATAATGAGGAAGTTCAGGTCCTCTCTGCCTCCTCCTGATGGTGGGACATGGTGAGGCCAAGTCAGGTCTACTCTTCCTTTTCCTTACATTGGGGCAGAATGATGAAGGTCAGGTCTTCCCCACCGCTTCCTGATGGTGGGATGTGGTGAGGCCAAGTCAGGTCTACTCTTCCTTCTCCTTACATTGGGGCATAATGAGGAAGTTCAGGTCTTCTCTGCCGCCTCCTGATGGTGGGACATGGTGAGGCCAAGTCAGGTCTACTCTTCCTTCTACTTACTGTGGGGTATAATGAGGAAGTTCAGGTCTTCTCCGCCGCCTCCTGATGGTGGGACATGGTGAGGCCAAGTCAGGTCTACTCTTCCTTCTCCTTACGGTGTGACATAATGAGGAAGGTCAGGTCTTCTCCGCCTCCTCCTGATGGTGGGACATGGTGAGGCCAAGACAGGTCTTCTCTTCCTTCTCCTTACGGTGGGCATAATGAGCATTTTCAGGTCTTCTCTACCTCCGCCTGATGGTGGGACGTGGTGAGACCAAGTCGGGTCTATTCTTCCTTCTCCTTATGGTGGGGCATAATGGGGAAGGTCAGGTCTTCCCCACCGCTTCCAGATGGTGGGACGTGGTGAGGCCAAGTCAGGTCTATTTTTCCTTCTCCTTACATTGGGGCATAATGAGGAAGTTCAGGTCTTCTCTGCCGCCTCCTGATGGTGGGACATGGTAAGGCCAAGTCAGGTCTACTCTTCCTTCTCCTTACATTGGGGCATAATGAGGAAGTTCAGGTCTTCCGCACCGCTTCCTGATGGTGGGACGTGGTGAGGCCAAGTCAGGTCTACTCTTCCTTCTCCTTACATTAGGGCACAAGGAGGAAGTTCAGATTTTCCCCACCGCCTCCTGATGGTGGGACATGGTGAGGCCAAGTCAGGTCTACTCTCCCTTCACCTTATGGTGGGGCATAATGAGGAAGTTCAGGTCCTCTCTGCCTCCTCCTGATGGTGGGACATGGTGAGGCCAAGTCAGGTCTACTCTTCCTTCTCCTTATGGTGGGGCATAATGAGGAAGGTCAGGTCTTCTCCGCCGCCTCCTGATGGTGGGACATGGTGAGGTCAAGCCAGGTCTACTCTTCCTTCTCCTTACGGTGGGGCATAATGAGGAAGTTCAGGTCTTCTCCGCCGCCTCCTGATGGTGGGACATGGTGAGGCCAAGCTAGGTCTACTCTTCCTTCTCCTTACGGTGGGGCATAATGAGGAATGTCAGGTCTTCCCCACCGCTTCCTGATGGTGGGACATGGTGAGGAAGTTCAGGTCTTCTCCGACTCCTCCTAATGTTGGGACATGGTGAGGCCAGGTCAGGTCTACTCTTCCTTCTCCTTACAGTGTAACATAATGAGGAAGGTCAGGTCTTCTCCACCTCCTTCTGACAGTGGGACGTGGTGAGGCCATGTCAGGTCTACTTTTCCTTCTCCTTAGGGTGGGACATAATGAGGAATTTCAGGTCTTATCCACCTCCGCCTGATGGTGGGACGTGGTGAGGCCAAGTCAGGTCTACTCTTCCTTCTACTTATGGTGGGGCATAATGAGGTAGGTCAGGTTTCCCCACCGCCTCCTGATGGTGGGACATGGTGAGGCCAAGTCAGGTCTACTCTTCCTTCTCCTTACATTAGGGCATAATAAGGAAGTTCAGATCTTCCCCACCGCCTCCTGATGGTGGGACATGGTGAGGCCAAGTCAGGTCTACTCTCCCTTCACCTTATGGTGGGGCATAATGAGGAAGTTCAGGTCCTCTCTGCCTCCTCCTGATGGTGGGACATGGTGAGGCCAAGTCAGGTCTACTCTTCCTTCTCCTTATGGTGGGGCATAATGAGGAAGGTCAGGTCTTCTCCGCCGCCTCCTGATGGTGGGACATGGTGAGGTCAAGCCAGGTCTACTCTTCCTTCTCCTTACGGTGGGGCATAATGAGGAAGTTCAGGTCTTCTCCGCCGCCTCCTGATGGTGGGACATGGTGAGGCCAAGCTAGGTCTACTCTTCCTTCTCCTTACGGTGGGGCATAATGAGGAATGTCAGGTCTTCCCCACCGCTTCCTGATGGTGGGACATGGTGAGGAAGTTCAGGTCTTCTCCGACTCCTCCTAATGTTGGGACATGGTGAGGCCAGGTCAGGTCTACTCTTCCTTCTCCTTACAGTGTAACATAATGAGGAAGGTCAGGTCTTCTCCACCTCCTTCTGACAGTGGGACGTGGTGAGGCCATGTCAGGTCTACTTTTCCTTCTCCTTAGGGTGGGACATAATGAGGAATTTCAGGTCTTATCCACCTCCGCCTGATGGTGGGACGTGGTGAGGCCAAGTCAGGTCTACTCTTCCTTCTACTTATGGTGGGGCATAATGAGGTAGGTCAGGTTTCCCCACCGCCTCCTGATGGTGGGACATGGTGAGGCCAAGTCAGGTCTACTCTTCCTTCTCCTTACATTAGGGCATAATAAGGAAGTTCAGATCTTCCCCACCGCCTCCTGATGGTGGGACATGGTGAGGCCAAGTCAGGTCTACTCTCCCTTCACCTTATGGTGGGGCATAATGAGGAAGTTCAGGTCCTCTCTGCCTCCTCCTGATGGTGGGACATGGTGAGGCCAAGTCAGGTCTACTCTTCCTTCTCCTTATGGTGGGGCATAATGAGGAAGGTCAGGTCTTCTCCGCCGCCTCCTGATGGTGGGACATGGTGAGGTCAAGCCAGGTCTACTCTTCCTTCTCCTTACGGTGGGGCATAATGAGGAAGTTCAGGTCTTCTCCGCCGCCTCCTGATGGTGGGACATGGTGAGGCCAAGCTAGGTCTACTCTTCCTTCTCCTTACGGTGGGGCATAATGAGGAAGGTCAGGTCTTCCCCACCGCTTCCTGATGGTGGGACATGGTGAGGAAGTTCAGGTCTTCTCCGACTCCTCCTAATGTTGGGACATGGTGAGGCCAAGTCAGGTCTACTCTTCCTTCTCCTTATGGTGGGGCATAATGAGGAAGGTCAGGTCTTCTCCGTCTCCTCCTGTTGGTGGGACATGGTGAGGCCAAGTCAAGTCTATTCTACCTTCTCCTTAAGGTGGGACATAATGACGATCCAGGCAGGTCGGGACGTGATGTGGTCACATGAGCTGGAGCTTCCCAGCAGTGATGTCGCTGTGTGTCTGATGGGAGTGATAGTGAGTTTTAGGGGCCTCCATAGGGGGCGCTCAGGCGTGGAGTCCTCGGCTCAGCAAACACATTACTGCTTAATGGAGAGATTGGCAGCTGCTGCTGCGCTGCGGGAGGGGGGAGGGGGAGCAGCTCTTATCTCCCGCTGCAGCTCAGCACCCGTGCCCCCCCCCCCATGATGTCACCCGCAGGACTGCGCCGCTTATTGATTCGTGATAAGGAATTAGCCGCCACTTTATCTGCGATTACCCTTGAAATTGATAGACTCAGGAGCGGCAGCAAATTCTCCAGTAGAGGGAGGGGGGGGCAAAATCCCAGATCACCCAGAGAAACCCCATGAAGGCTCCAATTACCTGAGACTGTGCACAGCTGAGATTGCGGTACAATGTACTAGTGCAGGCAAAAAAACATTCACTACAGGGAAGGTTCTATCCACAAGTAAAACACAAGCCTACAAGAAAGGGGACCTGTCAGCAGGAAGACAAGGAACCACTATGAGAGCACAGCAGTGTGAGGTCTGATTACACATCTGTCCTAACACTGGCTGCAGAGAGCACAGAGCACAGCAGCGTGAGGTCTGATTACACATCTGTCCTAACACTGGCTGCAGAGAGCACAGAGCACAGCAGTGTGAGGTCTGATTACACATCTCTCCAGGGACAATACATAACACTGGCTGCAGAGAGCACAGAGCACAGCAGTGTGAGGTCTGATTACACATCTCTCCAGGGACAATACATAACACTGGCTGCAGAGAGCACAGAGCACAGCAGTGTGAGGTCTGATTACACATCTCTCCAGGGACAATACATAACACTGGCTGCAGAGAGCACAGCAGTGTGAGGTCTGATTACACATCTCTTCATGGACAATACATAACACTGGCTGCAGAGAGCACAGAGCACAGCAGTGTGAGGTCTGATTACACATCTCTCCAGAGACAATACATAACACTGGCTGCAGAGAGCACAGAGCACAGCAGTGTGAGGTCTGATTACACATCTCTCCAGGGACAGTACATAACACTGGCTGCAGAGAGCACAGAGCACAGCAGTGTGAGGTCTGATTACACATCTCACCAGGGACATATATAACACTGGCTGCAGAGAGCACAGAGCACAGCAGTGTGAGGTCTGATTACACATCTCTCCAGGGACAGTACATAACACTGGCTGCAGAGAGCACAGAGCACAGCAGTGTGAGGTCTGATTACACATCTCTCCAGGGACAATACATAACACTGGCTGCAGAGAGCATAGAGCACAGCAGTGTGAGGTCTGATTACACATCTCTCCAGGGACAATACATAACACTGGCTGCAGAGAGCACAGAGCACAGCAGTGTGAGGTCTGATTACACATCTCTCCAGGGACAATACATAACACTGGCTGCAGAGAGCACAGAGCACAGCAGTGTGAGGTCTGATTACACATCTCTCCAGGGACAATACATAACACTGGCTGCAGAGAGCACAGAGCACAGCAGTGTGAGGTCTGATTACACATCTCTCCAGGGACAGTACATAACACTGGCTGCAGAGAGCACAGAGCACAGCAGTGTGATGTCTGATTACACATCTCTCCAGGGACAATACATAACACTGGCTGCAGAGAGCACAGAGCACAGCAGTGTGAGGTCTGATTACACATCTCTCCAGGGACAATACATAACACTGGCTGCAGAGAGCACAGAGCACAGCAGTGTGAGGTCTGATTACACATCTCTCCAGGGACAGTACATAACACTGGCTGCAGAGAGCACAGAGCTCAGCAGTGTGAGGTCTGATTACACATCTCTTCATGGACAATACGAGATGTAAGGGACGAGGGTGCGTCCAGGGTGCGAGGGCCGAGGGTGTGTGGGATTATACGAGGTGTGAGGGACCGTCCGAGGTTTGAGGGCAGAGGGACCGTGCGAGGTCAGAGGGACCGTCCTAGGTGCGGGACTATACGATGTGTGAGAGGACCGGGGCTCTTCATAGCCAGCGGATGTGCACTGTATTAGGCTGATGGCCGCTGTTTGCTCGGCTGATAACATCTGATGGTGTTTACAGGGACTCGCCGCGGTGTGTGCTCAGCTCCAAGCACTTCCGTCAGTAAATACAGAACCATTTATTGAAAATCCTTAGGAACAAACCATGGAAAATCCGGAGATTTAGCCCAGGATCCGGCTGATGGAAGATGAGGCCCACCAGAACCTACTGCAGGTCACCGATACTGTCCTTGTGGACTTACTACATGAGACTAATAGACGGCAGGGTGACCGCCCCATCAGGAGTCTGGATCTAGCGTTGGGTCAGACAGGAGCCTCTTCTCATTCCGTGCCCTTATATGTTAACGATCCTCGGAGCTGGTGGTGGCTCGGTGCCCAGGGCTGAGGTATGTGTGATGGATGGAGGACGCATCGTACAACCTCTGTTTCCATCTCGTGGTTGGGACATCACATCTTGTATCCCTTTCCAGTTCCATGAAGTCCTAACACCTGTACAGAGGGCCCCGGGGACCTACACCAAGTCCCTATAACAGACACCGAGACAAGGCGTCACAGAGACTGTCACATGAAATCATCGCCTTCTCCTCAACCATCACAGAACATCAATGTAACTCCAGCCCCAGGCTCCGCAGAGAGAGGAGACGGAACATGAAGACCTCAATGTCAACAAGGCTTGAAGGCATCAGATCATCTCCTGGAAAGTGTCCTACACGACACGAGACCTGCAGAATCTGAGGGAAGTCCAAGTGGGATGAGGCTTTTCTCCTCAGCCTCGTCCTCATCCCCCTCATCACAGGAACCGATCTAACACCAGGGCAGGTCATGAGTGATTGGGCCTATTGGTGGTCCCCCCATGGACAGGACCAGAGAGGAGTCTGATCATCTCATGGATTCAGCACAAACTCTGTAGAGAATTATTTTATTCTGGCACAAGAACGATCACAGACAGAGATCACATCATCTACAGCTTCATCCTCTTACAATTATAGCAAATTGTGGAGGCCTCAGAACCCAGACCCGAAATGTACAGCTGCCTCCCTGGTACCTCAGAACCCAGACCCGAAATGTATAGCTGCCTCCCTGGCGCCTCAGAACCCAGACCCGAAATGTACAGCTGCCTCCCTGGCGCCTCAGAACCCAGACCCGAAATGTACAGCTGCCTCCCTGGCGCCTCAGAACTCAGACCCGAAATGTACAGCTGCCTCCCTGGTACCTCAGAACTCAGACCCGAAATGTACAGCTGCCTCCCTGGTACCTCAGAGCTCAGACCCGAAATGTACAGCTGCCTCCCTGGTGCCTCAGAACCCAGACCCGAAATGTACAGCTGCCTCCCTGGCGCCTCAGAACCCAGACCCGAAATGTACAGCTGCCTCCCTGGTACCTCAGAGCTCAGACCCGAAATGTACAGCTGCCTCCCTGGTGCCTCAGAACCCAGACCCGAAATGTACAGCTGCCTCCCTGGCGCCTCAGAACCCAGACCCGAAATGTACAGCTGCCTCCCTGGCGCCTCAGAACTCAGACCCGAAATGTACAGCTGCCTCCCTGGTACCTCAGAACTCAGACCCGAAATGTACAGCTGCCTCCCTGGTACCTCAGGCCTGGTGATATGTACAGGTAATGGCGCCTCCGGCCTAGTGATATGTACAGGTAATGGCGCCTCCGGCCTAGTGATATGTACAGGTAATGGCGCCTCCGGCCTAGTGATATGTACAGGTAATGGCGCCTCCGGCCTAGTGATATGTACAGGTAATGGTACCTCAGGCCTGGTGATATGTACAGGTAATGGCGCCTCCGGCCTAGTGATATGTACAGGTAATGGTACCTCAGGCCTGGTGATATGGACAGGTAATGGCGCCTCCGGCCTAGTGATATGTACAGGTAATGGTACCTCAGGCCTGGTGATATGTACAGGTAATGGTACCTCAGGCCTGGTGATATGTACAGGTAATGGCGCCTCCGGCCTAGTGATATGTACAGGTAATGGCGCCTCCGGCCTAGTGATATGTACAGGTAATGGCGCCTCCGGCCTAGTGATATGTACAGGTAATGGCGCCTCCGGCCTAGTGATATGTACAGGTAATGGCACCTCAGGCCTAGTGATATGTACAGGTAATGGTACCTCAGGCCTGGTGATATGTACAGGTAATGGCGCCTCCGGCCTAGTGATATGTACAGGTAATGGTACCTCAGGCCTGGTGATATGTACAGGTAATGGTACCTCAGGCCTGGTGATATGTACAGGTAATGGCGCCTCCGGCCTAGTGATATGGACAGGTAATGGTGCCTCAGGCTTCAAACCGGTTCTGACCGGCTGCCTCGTTGGTTCCACAGATTCTGGCCTAGTTCTGACATGTACAGATGCCTAAGGCTCAGGCCTAAAACATTGTGTGTAAAGATCCTTTGATGGGCCCTCAGACCTCGTTTGGGTACGTGCAGCCATACCCATCATGCCTCAGGACTAATTCTCATATGTACAGCTGCCTCAATGGTGGCACAGATTACAGGCCTAGATCTGATATGTATAGCCACCTCGATGGTGCCTTAGACTTGGCCCAGGATTCTGATGTGTACAGCAGGGCTTGAAGGCACCTCATGCTTAGTCCTGATATATACAGTCACCATGATGTTGCCTCAGGCTTGGTTCTAGTCCTGATATATATAGTTGCCTCAGGCTGTTCTGTTATGTACAGTAGGTCCTGAAGCTACCTGAGGCTCGGGCCTAGTCCTGATATATGAAGCTTCCTCAAGCTAGGCCTAAAATCCTGACATGTACAAGGGGACCTGAAGATATCTGAGGTTCAGGCCTAGTCCTAACATGTAGATGCTGGTCCTGAAGGCGCCTGAGGCTGAGGCCTAGTCCTAACATATAGATGCTGGTCCTGAAGGCGCCTGAGGTTCAGCATACCTCCCAACTTTTGGGCGAGAGAAAGAGGGACAAAAGCCCCTCCCCCTTTTTCTAAACCACACCCATTGCCCCAGCCACAAGCATAGTCCATAGTACGATGCCCCTAACTTTGGCAACCCCCCCCCCCCAGCCTCCTCCTGTGGTCTCCTGTCCTCCAGCTCCTGCTGTAGCCCCCTGATCTCCAGCTTCCTCCTGTAGTCTCCTGTCATCCAGCCTCCTCCTGTGGTCTCCTATCCTCCAGACCCTCCTGTAGCACCCTGCCCACCAGCCTCCTTATCCTGTGGCCTCCTGTCCTCCAGCCTCCTCCTGTCCTCCAGCCTCCTTATCCTGTGACCTCCTGTCCTCCAGCCTCCTTATCCTGTGGCCTCCTGTCCTCCAGCCTCCTTATCCTGTGGCCTCCTGTCCTCCAGCCTCCTTCTCCCTTCCCCCAGCCACCTCCTCCCATCCTCCAGCCTCCTCCTGTTCTCCAGCCCCTCTGCACTTTATTCTCCTCCTGTTCTCCAGTCTCCTCCTGCTGTCCCTGAGCTTCCTCTTATCCTCCAGCCCACACTGTCCTCTATCCTCCTCCTCCTTCAGCGACCTCATCCTGTTCCCCAGCCTCCACCTCCAGCATCCTCCTCCTGTGCTCCCTTCTTTCCACCAGCCCCCCTGTCCTCTATCCTTCTCCTGTCCCACAGCCTCCTCCTGTAGCCCCCTGTCCTCCAGCCTCTTCATCCTGTAGCCCCTTGTCCTCCAGCCTCCTCAGCTTGTGGCCCCCTGTCCTCCAGCCTCTTCACCCTGTGGCCTCCTGTCCCCCAGCCTCCTCACCCTGTGCCCTCCTGTCCCCCAGCCTTCTCACCCTGTGCCCTCCTGCCTCCTCCTGTCCTCCAGCCTCCTCATCCTGTGGCCTCCTGTCCTCCAGCCTCCTGCTCCCGTCCCCAGCCCCTCTGTCATCTATCCTTCTCCTGCCCCCCAGCATCCTGTCCTCCAGCCTCCTTCTCCCGTCCTCCAGCATCCTGCTCCTGTCCTCCAGCCCCTCCGTCGTCTATCCTCATCCTGTCATCCAGCCTGCTCCTGTCCGAAGCCTCATCCTCCTGTCACACAACCTCATCCTCCTGTCACCCAGCATCCTCCTATCCTCCATCCCTCCTCCTCCTGTCCTCCAGCCTCATCCTATTGTCCCCCAGCATCCTCCAGCCTCATCCTATTGTCCCCCAGCATCCTCCAGCCTCATCCTATTGTCCCCCAGCATCCTCCAGCCTCATCCTATTGTCCCCCAGCATCCTCCAGCCTCATCCTATTGTCCCCCAGCATCCTCCAGCCTCATCCTATTGTCCCCCAGCATCCTCCAGCCTCATCCTATTGTCCCCCAGCATCCTCCAGCCTCATCCTATTGTCCCCCAGCATCCTCCAGCCTCATCCTATTGTCCCCCAGCATCCTCCAGCCTCATCCTATTGTCCCCCAGCATCCTCCAGCCTCAACCTATTGTCCCCCAGCATCCTCCAGCCTCATCCTATTGTCCCCCAGCATCCTCCAGCCTCATCCTATTGTCCCCCAGCCTCCTCCTATTGTCCCCCAGCCTCATCCTCCTAACCTCTTGCCTCCTCCTGTCCTCCCACCTCCTCCTATAGTCCTTTACACATTTACTCCTCCTTGGCCGCACCAATTTGGGGTGTTAGCTGCAATACTTACCCCTGCGGTATGGAGAACGCTCTGTCTGTGACCCCTCTCCATACCCCCCTTGCCTCCTGCTGACGTACTGTTACTCCAGTCAGTGGCAATGGGTTAATAGCTGATCTACAAAACAACCCCTTCAGGTTACACATACCTACACATATAAATACACTCTAGTCACACATAGACACATGTACTCCACCATACACTGACATGTTACACTATGACATAAGTGGCAGTCACCTATTCAGTTATTTATTGGTGTCTCCTGTGGAGCCCTCAGTCAGCAAAGGGTTAAATGTGGGGGAAGAGAGGACACAGCACGGAGCAGATTACTTCTTACTTGTGAGGCTGCTCC
Source organism: Engystomops pustulosus (assembly GCF_040894005.1). Taxonomy (NCBI): domain Eukaryota; kingdom Metazoa; phylum Chordata; class Amphibia; order Anura; family Leptodactylidae; genus Engystomops; species Engystomops pustulosus. The sequence goes on from NC_092412.1 coordinate 3,093,973, forward strand.
CACCTGCAGCCTTGGTGTCAGGCATCTCTCCCTCTGTCCTCTCTGTGACCCGACAACTGAACGGAGCTGCAGAGGAGACGTCTCACACTGTGCCCCATATCAGCTCATCTCCTGCTGCTGTGACCCGGGAGATTGTGTCTCTGTCATCCCCCGGCAGAGACTGACACTGGGGGCGGAGCCTGCACTGAGGAGGCAGAAGACTCCGCTCTGCCAGGTAGTACACCCTGCAGCTCCTGCCTCGTGTTCTCCGCTCTGCATTGTGTCGGAACCACAAGCCAATTGGTCCGGGACAATGCAGAACTTATCGGGACATTTTCTTCTCTATCCGGGGCAGCGGGGCTGGTCTGAAAAACCGTGACTGTCCCGTCAAAAGCGGGACGGTTGGGAGCTATGGGTTCAGGTCTTATCCTAAAAGTAGATGTTGGTCCAGAGGGCGCTTGAGGCTCAGGCCTTGTCCTGATTTGTAGATGCTGGTCCTGAAGGCGCCTGAGGCTGAGGCCTACTCCTAACATGGAGATGCTGGTCCTGAAGGCGCCTGAGGCTGAGGCCTAGTCCTAACATGGAGATGCTGGTCCTGAAGGCGCCTGAGGCTGAGGCCTAGTCCTAACATGGAGATGCTGGTCCTGAAGGCGCCTGAGGCTGAGGCCTAGTCCTAACATGGAGATGCTGGTCCTGAAGGCGCCTGAGGCTGAGGCCTAGTCCTAACATGGAGATGCTGGTCCTGAAGGCGCCTGAGGCTGAGGCCTAGTCCTAACATGGAGATGCTGGTCCTGAAGGCGCCTGAGGCTGAGGCCTAGTCCTAACATGGAGATGCTGGTCCTGAAGGCGCCTGAGGCTGAGGCCTAGTCCTAACATGGAGATGCTGGTCCTGAAGGCGCCTGAGGCTGAGGCCTAGTCCTAACATGGAGATGCTGGTCCTGAAGGCGCCTGAGGCTGAGGCCTAGTCCTAACATGGAGATGCTGGTCCTGAAGGCGCCTGAGGCTGAGGCCTAGTCCTAACATGGAGATGCTGGTCCTGAAGGCGCCTGAGGCTGAGGCCTAGTCCTAACATGGAGATGCTGGTCCTGAAGGCGCCTGAGGCTGAGGCCTAGTCCTAACATGGAGATGCTGGTCCTGAAGGCGCCTGAGGCTGAGGCCTAGTCCTAACATGGAGATGCTGGTCCTGGAGGCGCCTGAGGCTGAGGCCTAGTCCTAACATGGAGATGCTGGTCCTGAAGGCGCCTGAGGCTGAGGCCTAGTCCTAACATGGAGATGCTGGTCCTGAAGGCGCCTGAGGCTGAGGCCTAGTCCTAACATGGAGATGCTGGTCCTGAAGGCGCCTGAGGCCTAGTCCTGATTTGTACAGATGTTTCAGTGGTGCCTCCGATGTCCTGGCTACTGCAGACACAAGGATAATTCCATATTCTATGTATAACATCCAGTATTTGCTTAAAGTGACCGATTATGGGATAACGATGTGTGGGGAAAAGGGTCCGACCCAGTCAGCGCTCGGTGCCCCCTGCAGACATCAAACTCTTATATACAATATATGGAGCCCCTATACACAGAGAGACACACACCGGCATCATGTGATATCAACCATAGGATACACACTAACACTCAACCCATAATATCCCCACTCATGATACAGTAGGGATCTATGTGAGGACTGATGATACAGTAGGGATCTATGTGAGGACTCATGATACAGTAGGGATCTATGAGAGGACTGACGATACAGTAGGGATCTATGTCAGGACTGATGTTACAGTAGGGATCTATATCAGGACAATGTGAGGTCTGATGATTGATGCACTGTGGGCAGAGGTCTGTAGGGATCTCCTGAGCAGCTGCCATGTCTCCCAAGGCCTGAAATGCAGCTTCTCATTAACTAGTGAGTGCCTGGTGCGGCCTGAGCTGCTGTAAAGGGTGTGTAACAGGACCTTTCCCTCCAAGGCCGCAGCAGGCGGGTCCCTGAGCGTTTCGTGGGTGTTGCATGGCGGCGCTGGGGATATCAGTGACCTCGGACTTGGCAGCCGCTCGGAGCACTTAATCCACGCGCCAAGGACATCCCGGCACAGGGGGCTTACAGGGAGACATAGAAACCAAACGTACAGTCAGGTAGATACCATAACCCCAGAATAGGCCCATACTGTGCCCCAGAGTTTACAGCCGCGCCCACTGTGCCCCAGAGTATTCAGCCACGCCCACTGTGCCCCAGAGTATTCAGCCGCGCCCACTGTGCCCCAGACTATACAGCTGCTCCCACTGTGCCCCAAAGTATTCAGCCGCGCCCACTGTGCCCCAGAGTTTACAGCCGCGCCCACTGTGCCCCAGAGTTTACAGCCGCGCCCACTGTGCCCCAGAGTATTCAGCCGCGCCCACTGTGCCCCAGACTATACAGCTGCTCCCACTGTGCCCCAGAGTATTCAGCCGCGCCCACTGTGCCCAAGAGTATACAGCCGCACCCGCTGTGCCCCAGAGTATACAGCCGCACCCACTGTGCGCCAGATTTAGCGGCCGCACCCACTGTGCGCCAGATTTAGCGGCCACGCCCATTGTGCGCCAAATTTAGCGGCCACACCCGTTGTGTGCCAGACTGTGCGGCCACGCCCATTGTGCACCAGACTGTGCGGCCACGCCCACTGTACCCCAGAGTATACAGCCACAGCCATTGTGCACCACATTTTGCGGCCACTCCCATTGTGCACCAGATTTAGGGACCACGCCCATTGTGTGCCAGATTGTGCGGCCACGCCCATTGGGTGCCAGACCGCCACAGCCACACCCAAGGTGCACTGAGGTGATAATTTAAGGAACAATTCGGATTCGGACCAAGGTTTTAAAATATTAAAGGGGTGGAATAACGTCTTAAACAGAGGATCCATTACGATATATAGAAGAGAAGATTAGGACCTAAAGCTCCAAAATGGATAAATTACCTTCCTTGTGACGACTTTCCTAAGTTAAGGGGTGGAGTCTCAGTACTATTTGTCAGTTGAAGGAGGAACTCATACAGACACTACAGGCAACCATGAATAGGATGGAGTCTTATCATATAGGAAACGGGCGACGCCCTCGGCTCTGCCTCATCTGCATGTATGTGGTCCTGCCTGTCCCTCCAGGTTACATCAGTGCTGGCACACAGGCGGCTCACCCCGCGCTGCGCTGCCGCATCAGATGAGGAATTAATGTATTTCCTGAGTCGCCCGTCCATGCGTGTGATGCGCCCGGATTCCTGCCCGGTGCTGGGATATCAGGGGGATATCTCCTCTCCATGCTCCTGCATTATTCATTCTCGCTGGTGAAATATTCATTGCAAAGTGAAGAGCAACCCAGAAACCCAGCTGTGAGCCCACCACAGAGCCCCACCATCCACCTGGACCACCAAGCCCACTGCACAGCCTCACCATCCTCCCTGACCATCCGCACCCACCACAGAGCCCCATCATCCATTTAGACCACCGAGCCCACTGCACAGCCTCACCATCCACCCGGACCACCAAGCCCACTGCACAGCCTCACCATCCACCCTGACCATCCGCGCCCACCATAGAGCCCCACCATCCATCCAGACCACCGAGCCCACTGCACAGCCTCGCCATCCACCCGGACCACCAAGCCCACTGCACAGCCTCGCCATCCTCCCTGACCATCCGCGCCCACCACAGAGCCCCACCATCCAGACCACCGAGCCCACTGCACAGCCTCACCATCCACCCGGACCACCAAGCCCACTGCACAGCCTCACCATCCTCCCTGACCATCCGCGCCCACCACAGAGCCCCACCATCCACCCAGACCACCAAGCCCACTGCACAGCCGCACCATCCACCTGGACCACCGAGCCCACTGCACAGCCTCACCATCCACCCAGACCATCCGTGCCCACCATTCACTGTGACCCCGCCAGAACCACACCATCCGCCGTAACCACTGAAACCCACCACAGAGCTACACCATCCAGCCAGACTACTGGACCCACCCCATAGCATACTGCGGCGCCACGGACCACTTATCCCACTGCAGAACCGCACCATCCCCCGGACCACCAAGCTCAACACAGAGCCGCTTCATTCCCTGGACCACCAAGCCCACTACACATCCGCACCATCCACCTTGACCCCAAGTTCACCGCATAGCCTCACAATCCACCCTGACCACCGAGCCCACCAAACAGCTGCACCATCCACCCTGACCTCAAGCCCACCACACAGCCTCACCATCCACCCTGACCACCGAGCCCACCACACGGCCTCACCATCCACCATGACCACCGAGCCCACCACATGGCCTGACCATCCACCCTGACCACCGAGTCCACCACACAGCCTCACCATCCACCCTGACCACTGAGTACACCGTGTAGCCTCAGCATCCACCATGACCACCCCAGGGCCGCACCATTTCCCGGACCACTGAGCCCACCGCACAGCCACACCATCCACCCTGACCACCAAGCCCACCACACAGCTGCTCCATCCACCCTGACCACCGAACACACTGCGTAGCCTCAGCATCCTCCCTGGACCACCAAGCCAAACGCAGAACCGCACCATCCACCCAGACCAACAAAACCCACCACAGTGCCGCACAATCCACCCAGACTACTAAAACCTACCGCAGAGCCGCACCATACAGCTGGAAATACCGGACCCACCCCAGAGCCGCACCATGCACCCAGACCACTGAGCCCACTGCAGAGCTGCACCATCCCCTGGGCCACCAAGCTCCACACAGAGCCGCACCATTCCCTGGACCACCGAGCCCACCGGACTGCCGCACCATCCATCCTGACTACCACACAGCCTCACCATCCACTCTGAATGCCAAGCCCTGTGCATAGCCTCACCATCCACCCTGACCACCGAGCCCACCGCAAACCCGCACCATCCACTCTGATCACCAAGCACATGGCACAGCCACACCATCCACCATGAGCACCAAGCCCACTGCACAGACTCACCATACCCTGACCACTGAGCCCACCACACAGCCTCACCATCCACCCTTACAAGCAAACCCACCGCACAGCTGCACCATCCATCCAGCCCAGTGGCCACACTGAAGAATCAACACTAACTATTTGGAAGGACTTCAGCTGCATCATCCACCCTGACCATCCAAACCCACCACAGAGCATCACTATACACCCAGACCACTGAAACCCACTGCAGACCCACAACATCCAGCTGGACTACAGCACCCACCCAAGAGACCACTACAGAGCCACACCATTCCCCGGACCAGCGTCCGCACTGCAGAATCAACACTGACTGGACTTCAGCTGCATCATCCACAATGACCATCTGTCACCCCGAACTCTCCACCCCTTCAATGTCATCCATCCTTGTTGCACCCTGGCAATGGCCACTAGGGTCACAGAACTGACCTCCAGCCTCGCACTACACAATATAACCTCTTTACACCACTCCAGGGATCAATCACCTTATCGGTATATAGTGTGGTGGAAAGTCCAGAGAACATGGGAGAACATAGACATGGCTTTCGGTTGGGTAATGTCCAGAGCCAGCAAGGATCCCGAGGGCCAGCTATTTCACAAACTCAGTTCTGATTGGACTGATAAACCAAATGGTACATGACAATTAGCGTCCAAAATAAGTGGCTTCATGTCCAGCTGGACCCACCCTTCATAAATTACACTATATTACAACAAAGAGGTACACTATTTACAATTGTCTCGTGGGTCCTCAGACCCTCCCGATGTTCTGAGTTCATGTGTCTGTGATACTGGTTCCAGTGAAAACATAACAAGACGGCACCAGACGGACAAAAGGAACCAGCTGTGGAGTCCATCAGCGTGGCTGTTGAAGGCGTTCTGTGCCCACGGGCCATACATTAGATACATAGAATGTTACATCTGTGTTGTGAGGCCATGATGGGTGGATGCACGGCCTTGGTCTATACTAGAGTGCTGGTCCTGAGATGGGATGCACAATCCTTCCATGAGAGAAGTTGCACTCAGGAGGGTCCTAAGCTGCTGACCGTAGTGTAGCTGAACTTTGACAGAGAGGCTCCTGTGTTGCCTATGTCCTCCTCTGGTTCACGAAAACGTCTACAAGGCTTGATGCACCCTGCAAATGTAGATAGAAATGCCTTCCGAAAGCGCTTATTCATGAAACAGTAGATGATGGGGTTGACACAAGCGGACGTGTAGGACAGCAGGTGGATGAAGGATATGGGGGCTCCGGAGAGCAGTTTGAAGGCAGATTTCTCATCAAAGGCTTTCCAGGTGTTGGCAACATAGATGGGCATCCAGCAGATGAAGAACATGGCTACGATGACGATCAGCATGCGGATGACGCGCTTCTTGGCCATCAGCTTAGCTTCTGAGTTGTTAATCCGGGCGCGGTCCATCTTGGAGCAGGCGCCTGGAGTCAGAGTGGACATCTCCATGGTGTTACGTCGCTTGTTGACCTGAATGTAGCAGCCATCATTCTCATCACAGTTGGCAGCAGATGCTGATATGGCCACGCCAACACCATTCTTATTGGCTGAAACAAAAAAACCAAAGGATTTAGAGCTGACTAGTGGTAACAAATAGTTAGGTAATGGACACAAAGCAGAAGAAGTGGAAAAGGCTTCTTCTAGTCGCTACAAGACTATGGCTGCTCTGTCGCTTAGGAGCCCTCGTGGTGCCTTCAACCTGTGTCAGGATCATGGGGGCCCACAATGGAGATTTGGTTGCCTGCACACTGGGGGATTTGCTTGAAGGCTCTCGTGTCCATGCTGCTGGAACTAACACATTCACACTGGGGGATCTAGGGCATCTACACTGGTGGACCTGGTGTCTTCACAGTGTTGGGTCTAGTGCTCTGCTGGGTCTAGTACATCTACACTGGTGGATCCAGTACATCTACACTGGTGGACCAGGTGTCTTCACACTGTTGGGTCTAGTGCTCTGGTGGGACTAGTACATCTACACTGGTGGATGCAGTGTATCTATACTGGTGGATCCAGTACATCTACACTGGTGGAACTGGTGTCTTCACAGTGTTGGGTCTGGTGCTCTGGTGGGTCAAGTACATCTATACTGGTGGATCCAGTACATCTACACTGGTGGACCAGGTGTCTTCACACTGTTGGGTCTAGTGCTCTGGTGGGTCTAGTACATCTACACTGGTGGATGCAGTGTATCTATACTGGTGGATCCAGTACATCTACACTGGTGGACCTGGTGTCTTCACACTGTTGGGTCTGGTGCTCTGGTGGGTCAAGTACATCTATACTGGTGGATCCAGTACATCTACAATGGTGGACCAGGTGTCTTCACACTGTTGGGTCTAGTGTTCTGGTGGGACTAGTACATCTACACTGGTGGACCTGGTGTCTTCACAGTGTTGGGTCTAGTGCTCTGGTGGGACTAGTACATCTACACTGGTGGATGCAGTGTATCTATACTGGTGGATCCAGTACATCTACACTGGTGGACCTGGCATCTTCACACTGTTGGGTCTAGTGCTCTGGTGGGACTAGTACATCTACACTAGTGGATGCAGTGTATCTATATTGTTGGACCAGGTGTCTTCACACTGTTGGGTCTGGTGCTCTGGTGGATCCAGTACATCTACACTGGTGGACCTGGCATCTTCACACTGTTGGGTCTAGTGCTCTGGTGGGACTAGTACATCTACACTAGTGGATGCAGTGTATCTATATTGTTGGACCAGGTGTCTTCACACTGTTGGGTCTGGTGCTCTGGTGGATCCAGTACATCTACACTGGTGGACCTTGTTTTTTTCATACTGGTGGATCCAGTGCATCTATACTGGTGAATCAGGTATGTTCACTATGTAGGATCTGCTACAGATACATGGTTGGATGTGATGCAGCCACACCGATGGACCTGGTGTGTTCACACTGGAGGATTTGGTGGAGGATCTGTTGTAGCTTCATAAGGGGATCTGATGTATTCACACTGATGGATCGTGTATGTTCACACTGGTGCAGTTGGTGAGTCTACACTGGTGATACTGTTGTGTCCTCATTGGAGTGTCATGAGACAATGGGTCATCCTTCAAACTACCAGATATCCCAGTATAAATCTCGATCACCTGGGAACAGCTAGTCATCATCTGTCAATCAAGTATGAAGAGGCTGTCCCTATGAGACCCAAGGAGATGTTACTGTAGAAATATCTCGGAAATTCATGAATGTGGTTGGGATTGTGAGATACTTCTTACCTTTAGCCTCTTTGTTTAAGTCCATTTCAAACTGAATGCCTCTGTAGAGCTCATGCGATATGAGCCCATACGCCACAATCATCACCACGCCGGGGATGAAGAAAAGCACCGTGAGCAGGATGACGTACCTGGACACAAGAGACAGAACATCACTGCAGAGTTACAGGCCTCACATAGGACCACAGGTTGTTCTAGGTCTTCAGACACTGGTGGTCAGGTGTCGGGAGTGCTCCTCTACGGATCCTTCGCTGTCCTGAAACCGACCTCACGGTTGGTTCTGTCCGACCTAATTACTTAATTTTTTGATAGACCCGTTGGGTATCAGACCTGACTACATCTTCTATAGCTAAAAACTTCCCGGAAAAGAACTAAACCCACGGTGGAGGACAACGCAATCACTGTAGGACTTATGGCACGTTTACATCTCAGACGAGATAAGAAGAGCGAGGCTCATCAGGTCAATGATGGTGATGTAGGAGGACACAGAGATCTGGATGAGGACAGAGAAGTCTGAGAAAAGAAAGATGAATCTTGACATTGGAGTCTAGAGGAGGACAGAGAATGCATCTGGATGGGTCTGGAGAATGGAGGAGTCTTAAAGAGGGGCTGGAGGAGGACAGAAGTGTCAAGAGAAGACATGGGGGTCTGGAGTGGGACAGAGAAGCCTGGAAGATGGGACAGAGGGGTCTGGAAAAGCCTGAAGTCACCAAAGTGGTCCGAGGAGTCTGAGAGCACCATGGTCTATGTATGGTGGAAGCAATGGCTCTTCTCACCCTACAGACGAGGCCCTCAACTCCTGGAGGACGTACATGGAGATGACTTCTGCAGTCATGACCTCTACTTTCTGTGTTTCCTTATAAAGGTGTGGTTCCCTTCATACTCTATCCTGAGATGGTTTCTGGAGATAAGGAGACCTCGTCCAGGATCCATGCCCATAGAGTCCCCCCCCCATACGCTGCCAGTAACATTGCTGCCATTCCTCCGAGTGTTTACTAAGTGCCTGTAATCTGGAAGTAAACAGCAGATACAACGCCCTTGTGGAGCTCCACGACCTTCTCAGGCCGGTGCTCCTGCACAGTGTTGTCCCATCTCCGGCCACACCAGGTCGCTGCTCCTACTTCACAGTCATGTTAAGAAAATCAGTTTATAGAAACCGAGATATTACAATATTTCTATCAGGAAGAAGCTGTGAAGGTCACACCTCCTCCAGAAGACCCGAGAGATCTCCCACGCCTGGTGCACGGCCGAATACATGTAACTTCCCCCCAGGAGTGTAATATAAGAGCATCAGATCACATCAAGATAATCCGGAGGAGGGGAATAGGATGGAAACATCAACTCTGACAGAGAAGAAGAGATGAACAAAGAGACCACACAGAGGAGATCTGCTCGATTGTTCTCATATGATACAGGCCAACACTGTATAGGAGGACAGAGGAGTCTGGAGGAGGAGGAGGACAGAGGAGTCTGGAGGAGGAGGACAGAGGAGTCTGGAGGAGGAGGACAGAGGAGTCTGGAGGAGGACAGAGGAGTCTGGAGGAGGACAGAGGAGTCTGGAGGAGGAGGAGGACAGAGGAGTCTGGAGGAGGAGGACAGAGGAGTCTGGAGGAGGAGGAGGACAGAGGAGTCTGGAGGAGGAGGAGGACAGAGGAGTCTGGAGGAGGAGGAGGACAGAGGAGTCTGGAGGAGGAGGAGGACAGAGGAGTCTGGAGGAGGAGGAGGACAGAGGAGTCTGGAGGAGGAGGAGGACAGAGGAGTCTGGAGGAGGAGGAGGACAGAGGAGTCTGGAGGAGGAGGAGGACAGAGGAGTCTGGAGGAGGAGGAGGACAGAGGAGTCTGGAGGAGGAGGAGGACAGAGGAGTCTGAAGGAGGAGGAGGACAGAGGAGTCTGAAGGAGGAGGAGGACAGGGGAGTCTGAAGGAGGAGGAGGACAGGGGAGTCTGGAGGAAGAGGAGGACATAGGAATCTGGAGGAGGACAGAGTAGACTGGAGGAGGAGGAGGACAGAGGAGTCTGGAAGAGGAGGAGGACAGAGGAGTCTGGAAGAGGAGGAGGACAGAGGAGTCTGGAGGAGAAGGAGGAGGACAGAGGAGCCTGGAGGAGAAGGAGGAGGACAGAGGAGCCTGGAGGAGAAGGAGGAGGACAGAGGAGCCTGGAGGAGGAGGAAGAGGACAGAGGAGACTGGAGGAAGAAGAGGACAGAGGAGTCTGGAGGAAGAAGAGGACAGAGGAGTCTGGAGGAAGAAGAGGACAGAGGAGTCTGGAGGAAGAAGAGGACAGAGGAGTCTGGAGGAAGAAGAGGACAGAGGAGTCTGGAGGAAGAAGAGGACAGAGGAGTCTGGAGGAAGAAGAGGACAGAGGAGTCTGGAGGAAGAAGAGGACAGAGGAGTCTGGAGGAAGAAGAGGACAGAGGAGTCTGGAGGAAGAAGAGGACAGAGGAGTCTGGAGAAGGAGAACAGAGGAGTCTGGAGGAGGAGAAGGACAGAGGGGTATGGAGGAGGAGGAGGACAGAGGAATCTGGAGGAGGAGGAGGACAGAGGAGTCTGGAGGAGGAGGACAGAGGAATCTGGAGGAGGAGGAGGACAGAGGAATCTGGAGGAGGAGGAGGACAGAGGAATCTGGAGGAGGAGGACAGAGGAGACTGGAGGAGGAGGAGGACAGAGAAGACTGGAGGAGGAGGAGGACAGAGGAGTCTGGAGGAGGAGGACAGAGGAGTCTGGAGGAGGAGGACAGAGGAGTCTGGAGGAGGAGGACAGAGGAGTCTGGAGGAGGAGGACAGAGGAATCTGGAGGAGGAGGAGGAGGACAGAGGAATCTGGAGGAGGAGGAGGACAGAGGAATCTGGAGGAGGAGGAGGGCAGAGGAATCTGGAGGAGGAGGACAGAGAAATCTGGAGGAGGAGGAGTCTGGAGGAGGAGGACAGAGGAGTCTGGAGGAGGAGGAGGACAGAGGAGTCTGGAGGAGGAGGAGGACAGAGGGGTCTGGAGGGAGGAGGAGGACAGAGGAGTCTGGAGGAGGAGGAGGACAGAGGAGTCTGGAGGAGGAGGAGGACAGAGGAGTCTGGAGGAGGAGGAGGACAGAGGAGTCTGGAGGAGGAGGAGGAGGACAGAGGAGTCTGGAGAGGAGGACAGAGGAGTCTGGACGAGGAGGAGGACAGAGGAATCTGGACGAGGAGGAGGACAGAGGAATCTGGAGGAGGAGGAGGACAGAGGAATCTGGAGAAGGAGGACAGAGGAGTCTGGAGGAGGAGGACAGAGGAGACTGGAGGAGGAGGAGGACAGAGGATTCTGGAGGAGGAGGACAGAGGAGTCTGGAGGAGGAGGACAGAGGAGTCTGGAGGAGGAGGACAGAGGAGTCTGGAGGAGGAGGACAGAGGAGTCTGGAGGAGGACAGAGGAGTCTGGAGGAAGAGGAGGACAGAGGAGTCTGGAGGAAGAGGAGGACAGAGGAGTCTGGAGGAGGAGGACAGAGGAATCTGGAGGAGGAGGAGGACAGAGGAATCTGGAGGAGGAGGAGGACAGAGGAATCTGGAGGAGGAGGACAGAGGAGACTGGAGGAGGAGGAGGACAGAGAAGACTGGAGGAGGAGGAGGACAGAGGAGTCTGGAGGAGGAGGACAGAGGAGTCTGGAGGAGGAGGACAGAGGAGTCTGGAGGAGGAGGACAGAGGAGTCTGGAGGAGGAGGACAGAGGAATCTGGAGGAGGAGGAGGAGGACAGAGGAATCTGGAGGAGGAGGAGGACAGAGGAATCTGGAGGAGGAGGAGGGCAGAGGAGTCTGGAGGAGGAGGACAGAGAAATCTGGAGGAGGAGGAGTCTGGAGGAGGAGGACAGAGGAGTCTGGAGGAGGAGGAGGACAGAGGAGTCTGGAGGAGGAGGAGGACAGAGGGGTCTGGAGGGAGGAGGAGGACAGAGGAGTCTGGAGGAGGAGGAGGACAGAGGAGTCTGGAGGAGGAGGAGGACAGAGGAGTCTGGAGGAGGAGGAGGACAGAGGAGTCTGGAGGAGGAGGAGGAGGACAGAGGCGTCTGGAGGAGGAGGAGGAGGACAGAGGAGTCTGGAGAGGAGGACAGAGGAGTCTGGACGAGGAGGAGGACAGAGGAATCTGGACGAGGAGGAGGACAGAGGAATCTGGAGGAGGAGGAGGACAGAGGAATCTGGAGAAGGAGGACAGAGGAGTCTGGAGGAGGAGGACAGAGGAGACTGGAGGAGGAGGAGGACAGAGGATTCTGGAGGAGGAGGAGGACAGAGGAGTCTGGAGGAGGAGGACAGAGGAGTCTGGAGGAGGAGGACAGAGGAGTCTGGAGGAGGACAGAGGAGTCTGGAGGAAGAGGAGGACAGAGGAGTCTGGAGGAAGAGGAGGACAGAGGAGTCTGGAGGAGGAGAAGGACAGAGGAGTATGGAGGAAAAGGAGGACAGAGGAGTCTGGAGGAGGAGGAGGACAGAGGAGTCTGGAGGAGGAGGAGGACAGAGGAGTCTGGAGGAGGAGGACAGAGGAATATGGAGGAGGACGACAGAGGAGTCTGGAGGAGGAAGAGGACAGAGGAGCCTGGAGGAGGAAGAGGGCAGAGGAGTCTGGAGGAAGAAGAGGACAGAGGAGTCTGGAGGAAGAAGAGGACAGAGGAGTCTGGAGGAAGAAGAGGACAGAGGAGTCTGGAGGAGGAGGAGGACAGAGGAGTCTGGAGGAGGAGGACAGAGGAGTCTGGAGGAAGAAGAGGACGGGAGTCTGGAGGAAGAAGAGGACAGAGGAGTCTGGAGGAGGAGAAGGACAGAGGGGTATGGAGGAGAAGGAGGACAGAGGAGTCTGGAGGAGGAGGACAGAGAAATCTGGAGGAGGAGAAGGACAGAGGGGTATGGAGGAGAAGGAGGAGAGAGGAATCTGGAGGAGAAGGAGGACAGAGGAATCTGGAGGAGGAGGAGGACAGAGGAGTCTGGAGGAGGAGGACAGAGAAATCTGGAGGAGAAGGAGGACAGAGGAATCTGGAGGAGGAGGAGGGCAGAGGAGTCTGGAGGAGGAGGACAGAGAAATCTGGAGGAGAAGGAGGACAGAGGAATCTGGAGGAGGAGGAGGGCAGAGGAGTCTGGAGGAGGAGGACAGAGAAATCTGGAGGAGAAGGAGGACAGAGGAATCTGGAGGAGGAGGAGGGCAGAGGAGTCTGGAGGAGGAGGACAGAGAAATCTGGAGGAGGAGGAGTCTGGAGGAGGAGGACAGAGGAGTCTGGAGGAGGAGGAGGACAGAGGAGTCTGGAGGAGGAGGACAGAGAAATCTGGAGGAGAAGGAGGACAGAGGAATCTGGAGGAGGAGGAGGGCAGAGGAGTCTGGAGGAGGAGGACAGAGAAATCTGGAGGAGGAGGAGTCTGGAGGAGGTGGACAGAGGAGTCTGGAGGAGGAGGAGGACAGAGGAGTCTGGAGGAGGAGGAGGACAGAGGAGTCTGGAGGAGGAGGACAAAGGAGTCTGGAGGAGGAGGAGGACAGAGGAGGAGGACAGAGGAGTCTGGAGGAGGAGGAGGACAGAGGAGTCTGGAGGAGGAGGACAGAGGAGACTGGAGGAGGAGGAGGACAGAGGAGTCTGGAGGAAGAGGAGGACAGAGGAGTCTGGAGGAAGAGGAGGACAGAGGAGTCTGGAGGAGGAGGAGGACAGAGGGGTCTGGAGGAGGAGAAGGACAGAGGAGTCTGGAGGAGGAGAAGGACAGAGGAGTCTGGAGGAGAAGGAGGACAGAGGAGTCTGGAGGAGAAGGAGGACAGAGGAGTCTGGAGGAAGAAGAGGACAGAGGAGTCTGGAGGAAGAAGAGGACAGAGGAGTCTGGAGGAAGAAGAGGACGGGAGTCTGGAGGAAGAAGAGGACAGAGGAGTCTGGAGGAGGAGAAGGACAGAGGGGTATGGAGGAGAAGGAGGACAGAGGAGTCTGGAGGAGGAGGACAGAGAAATCTGGAGGAGGAGAAGGACAGAGGGGTATGGAGGAGAAGGAGGACAGAGGAATCTGGAGGAGAAGGAGGACAGAGGAATCTGGAGGAGGAGGAGGACAGAGGAGTCTGGAGGAGGAGGACAGAGAAATCTGGAGGAGAAGGAGGACAGAGGAATCTGGAGGAGGAGGAGGGCAGAGGAGTCTGGAGGAGGAGGACAGAGAAATCTGGAGGAGAAGGAGGACAGAGGAATCTGGAGGAGGAGGAGGGCAGAGGAGTCTGGAGGAGGAGGACAGAGAAATCTGGAGGAGAAGGAGGACAGAGGAATCTGGAGGAGGAGGAGGGCAGAGGAGTCTGGAGGAGGAGGACAGAGAAATCTGGAGGAGGAGGAGTCTGGAGGAGGAGGACAGAGGAGTCTGGAGGAGGAGGAGGACAGAGGAGTCTGGAGGAGGAGGACAGAGAAATCTGGAGGAGAAGGAGGACAGAGGAATCTGGAGGAGGAGGAGGGCAGAGGAGTCTGGAGGAGGAGGACAGAGAAATCTGGAGGAGGAGGAGTCTGGAGGAGGTGGACAGAGGAGTCTGGAGGAGGAGGAGGACAGAGGAGTCTGGAGGAGGAGGAGGACAGAGGAGTCAGGAGGAGGAGGACAAAGGAGTCTGGAGGAGGAGGACAAAGGAGTCTGGAGGAGGAGGAGGACAGAGGAGTCTGGAGGTGGAGGACAGAGGAGTCTGGAGGAGGAGGAGGACAGAGGAGTCTGGAGGAGGAGGACAGAGGAAACTGGAGGAGGAGGAGGACAGAGGAGTCTGGAGGAAGAGGAGGACAGAGGAGTCTGGAGGAAGAGGAGGACAGAGGAGTCTGGAGGAGGAGAAGGACAGAGGAGTCTGGAGGAGGAGAAGGACAGAGGAGTCTGGAGGAGAAGGAGGACAGAGGAGTCTGGAGGAGAAGGAGGACAGAGGAGTCTGGAGGAAGAAGAGGACAGAGGAGTCTGGAGGAAGAAGAGGACAGAGGAGTCTGGAGGAGGAGGACAGAGGAGTCTGGAGGAGGAAGAGGAGGAGGAGGACAGAGGAGTCTGGAGGAGGAGGAGGAGGAGGAGGACAGTGGAGTCTGGAGGAGGAGGAAGACAGAGGAGTCTGGAGGAGGAGCAGGACAGAGGAGTCTGGAGGAGGAGGAGGAGGAGGACAGTGGAGTCTGGAGGAGGAGGAAGACAGAGGAGTCTGGAGGAGGAGGAGGACAGAGGAGTCTGGAGGAGGAGGAAGACAGAGGAGTCTGGAGGAGGAGGACAGAAGAGTCTGGAGGAGGACAGAGGAGTCTGGAGGAGGACAGAGGAGTCTGGAGGAGGAGGACAGAAGAGTCTGGAGGAGGAGGACAGAGGAGTCTGGAGGAGGAGGAGGACAGAGGAGTCTGGAGGAGGAGGACAGAAGAGTCTGGAGGAGGACAGAGGAGTCTGGAGGAGGACAGAGGAGTCTGGAGGAGGAGGACAGAAGAGTCTGGAGGAGGAGGACAGAGGATTCTGGAGGAGGAGGAGGACGACAGAGGAGTCTGGAGGAGGAGGACAGAGGAGTCTGGAGGAGGAGGACGACAGAGGAGTCTGGAGGAGGAGGACGACGACAGAGGAGTCTGGAGGAGGAGGACAGAGGAGTCTGGAGGAGAAGGAGGACAGAGGGGTCTGGAGGGATGAGGAGGACAGAGGGGTCTGGAGGGAGGAGGAGGACAGAGGAGTCTGGAGGAGGAGGAGGACAGAGGAGTCTGGAGGAGGAGGAGGACAGAGGAGTCTGGAGAAGGAGGAGGACAGAGGAGTCTGGAGGAGGAGGACGACAGAGGAGTCTGGAGGAGGACAGAGGAGTCTGGAGGAGGAGGACGACAGAGGAGTCTGGAGGAGGAGGAGGACAGAAGAGTCTGGAGGAGGAGGAGGACAGCGGAGTCTGGAGGAGGAGGAGGACAGAGGAGTCTGGAGGCGGAGGACCCAGGAGTCTGGAGGGGACAGGTGAGTGTAGACATAGGACCTTGTGGGTGGACCTTGGAGGGTCCTGAGCACTCACCACGCCTGCTGCACCTGGTCATTGGGCCACTTGAGGCGGCACTGGTAGCCCTCCTGGTTGCCGGCCATGGTGAAGCTGACCAGGGTGTTGTAGACGGGGTAGGGGATCATGATGATGATGGAGAGGATCCAGGTGGCGGCGATGACCTTGTAGGCGTGGGATCGGGTCTGCCACACCCGGGACTTCAGGGGGTTACAGATGGCGCTGTAGCGCTCTATGGCGATGGCCACCAGGTTAAAGGTCGAGACGCTTACCGAAATACCTGAAGAAGAAGAGAAGGCAACACATCAACACAGAACAACGACATCCTGGAGCTCCACCTTATTATCTCTGATTGAGCTCTATATTATTATCGCTGAGCTCCACCTTATTATCTCTGATTGAGCTCTATATTATTATCTCTGAGCTCCACCTTATTATCTCCGAGCTGCACTTTATAATCTCTGAGCTCCACCTTATTATCTCTGAGCTCCACATTAATATCACTGAGCTCCAGCTTATTATCTCTGAGCTCCACCTTATTAGCTCTGAGCTCCATATTAATATCACTGAGCTCCACCTTATTATCTCTGAGCTCCACCTCATTATCTTATTAGTTGTTTCTATCCCTGCCCTTATATCTCATAGATGTCTATTCACGCTGTATTATGTCATGGATTGCATTATTATCTCAAAGCTCCACATTACTATCTCAGGGCCCTCAGCCCTAGTGTTATTACTCTATGATATACTCAAATCAATGTTATTATCTCAAATCTCTATATTATTATCTCGGGGCTCTATGTTATTATCTTCAAGCTCTATGTTATTATCTCGGGGCTCTGTATTATTATTGCGCCCTCTGGTTACCCATGAAGTAGGCTGCGTTCTACTTATATTCTTATCTCGGGGCTCTGTGCTCTTATCTCAAGGCTCTGTGTTCTTATCTCCGGGCTCTCTGCTCTTATCTCAAGGCTCTATGTTCTTATCTCCGGGCTCTGTGCTCTTATCTCGGGGCTCTGTGCTCTTATCTCCGGGCTCTCTGCTCTTATCTCAAGGCTCTATGTTCTTATCTCCGGGCTCTGTGCTCTTATCTCAAGGCTCTATGTTCTTATCTCCGGGCTCTCTTCTCTTATCTCCGGGCTCTGTGCTCTTATCTCGGGGCTCTGTGCTCTTATCTCAAGGCTCTATGTTCTTATCTCAGGGCTCTGTATTCTTATCTCGGGGCTCTGTATTCTTATCTCGGGGCTCTGTATTCTTATCTCGGGGCTCTGTATTCTTATCTCGGGGCTCTGTGTTCTTATCTCGGGGCTCTGTGTTCTTATCCCGGGGCTCTGTGTTCTTATCCCGGGGCTCTGTGTTCTTATCTCGGGGCTCTGTGTTCTTATCTCGGGGCTCTGTGTTCTTATCTCGGGGCTCTGTGTTCTTATCTCGGGCTCTGTGTTCTTATCTCGGGCTCTGTGTTCTTATCTCGGGGTTACCCATGATGCCCTGCGGTTACCCATGAAGTAGGCTGCGGTCTTGCAGATGACTTCCCCGAAGATGAAGTTGCCCATGAGGTTGGGGATGAGGGTGAAGGGCATGCACAGCAGGGACACCATGATGTCGCTCAGGGCCAGGGACAGCAGGAAGCAGTTGGTGATGGTGCGCAGACGCTTGTTCATCAGCAGGACGATGATGATGAGGGTATTCCCAAAGACGCTGAGGAGGAAGATGATGCAGTACAGCAGGATCCGCACCCAGTTCAGATCTGCAAGAAACCGCACATCAGTGTCAGCTCAACCGACTCCAGTCACAGCCAGAGCTGCAGCCATAATTATATTAATACAGTGTATATGTTACTCCAGTCACAGCCAGAGCTGCAGCCATAATTATATTAATAGTGTATATGTTACTCCAGTCACAGCCAGAGCTGCAGTCATAATTATATTAATAGTGTATATGTTACTCCAGTCACAGCCAGAGCTGCAGTCATAATTATATTAATAGTGTATATGTTACTCCAGTCACAGCCAGAGCTGCAGTCATAATTATATTAATACAGTGTATATGTTACTCCAGTCACAGCCAGAGCTGCAGTCATAATTATATTAATACAGTGTATATGTTACTCCAGTCACAGCCAGAGCTGCAGCCATAATTATATTAATACAGTGTATATGTTACTCCAGTCACAGCCAGAGCTGCAGTCATAATTATATTAATAGTGTATATGTTACTCCAGTCACAGCCAGAGCTGCAGCCATAATTATATTAATAGTGTATATGTTACTCCAGTCACAGCCAGAGCTGCAGTCATAATTATATTAATAGTGTATATGTTACTCCAGTCACAGCCAGAGCTGCAGTCATAATTATATTAATAGTGTATATGTTACTCCAGTCACAGCCAGAGCTGCAGTCATAATTATATTAATACAGTGTATATGTTACTCCAGTCACAGCCAGAGCTGCAGTCATAATTATATTAATACAGTGTATATGTTACTCCAGTCACAGCCAGAGCTGCAGCCATAATTATATTAATACAGTGTATATGTTACTCCAGTCACAGCCAGAGCTGCAGTCATAATTATATTAATACAGTGTATATGTTACTCCAGTCA
Source organism: Engystomops pustulosus (assembly GCF_040894005.1). Lineage (NCBI taxonomy): Eukaryota > Metazoa > Chordata > Amphibia > Anura > Leptodactylidae > Engystomops > Engystomops pustulosus. Next base: position 3,112,673 of record NC_092412.1, read on the forward strand.
CAGCCAGAGCTGCAGCCATAATTATATTAATACAGTGTATATGTTACTCCAGTCACAGCCAGAGCTGCAGCCATAATTATATTAATACAGTGTATATGTTACTCCAGTCACAGCCAGAGCTGCAGTCATAATTATATTAATAGTGTATATGTTACTCCAGTCACAGCCAGAGCTGCAGCCATAATTATATTAATACAGTGTATATGTTACTCCAGTCACAGCCAGAGCTGCAGCCATAATTATATTAATAGTGTATATGTTACTCCAGTCACAGCCAGAGCTGCAGCCATAATTATATTAATACAGTGTATATGTTACTCCAGTCACAGCCAGAGCTGCAGTCATAATTATATTAATAGTGTATATGTTACTCCAGTCACAGCCAGAGCTGCAGCCATAATTATATTAATACAGTGTATATGTTACTCCAGTCACAGCCAGAGCTGCAGTCATAATTATATTAATACAGTGTATATGTTACTCCAGTCACAGCCAGAGCTGCAGCCATAATTATATTAATACAGTGTATATGTTACTCCAGTCACAGCCAGAGCTGCAGTCATAATTATATTAATACAGTGTATATGTTACTCCAGTCACAGCCAGAGCTGCAGTCATAATAATATTAATAGTGTATATGTTACTCCAGTCACAGCCAGAGCTGCAGCCATAATTATATTAATAGTGTATATGTTACTCCAGTCACAGCCAGAGCTGCAGTCATAATTATATTAATAGTGTATATGTTACTCCAGTCACAGCCAGAGCTGCAGCCATAATTATATTAATACAGTGTATATGTTACTCCAGTCACAGCCAGAGCTGCAGTCATAATTATATTAATACAGTGTATATGTTACTCCAGTCACAGCCAGAGCTGCAGCCATAATTATATTAATAGTGTATATGTTACTCCAGTCACAGCCAGAGCTGCAGTCATAATTATATTAATAGTGTATATGTTACTCCAGTCACAGCCAGAGCTGCAGCCATAATTATATTAATACAGTGTATATGTTACTCCAGTCACAGCCAGAGCTGCAGTCATAATTATATTAATACAGTGTATATGTTACTCCAGTCACAGCCAGAGCTGCAGCCATAATTATATTAATACAGTGTATATGTTACTCCATTCACAGCCAGAGCTGCAGTCATAATTATATTAATACAGTGTATATGTTACTCCAGTCACAGCCAGAGCTGCAGCCATAATTATATTAATAGTGTATATGTTACTCCAGTCACAGCCAGAGCTGCAGTCATAATTATATTAATAGTGTATATGTTACTCCAGTCACAGCCAGAGCTGCAGTCATAATTATATTAATAGTGTATATGTTACTCCAGTCACAGCCAGAGCTGCAGTCATAATTATATTAATAGTGTATATGTTACTCCAGTCACAGCCAGAGCTGCAGCCATAATTATATTAATACAGTGTATATGTTACTCCAGTCACAGCCAGAGCTGCAGTCATAATTATATTAATAGTGTATATGTTACTCCAGTCACAGCCAGAGCTGCAGCCATAATTATATTAATACAGTGTATATGTTACTCCAGTCACAGCCAGAGCTGCAGCCATAATTATATTAATAGTGTATATGTTACTCCAGTCACAGCCAGAGCTGCAGCCATAATTATATTAATACAGTGTATATGTTACTCCAGTCACAGCCAGAGCTGCAGCCATAATTATATTAATACAGTGTATATGTTACTCCAGTCACAGCCAGAGCTGCAGTCATAATTATATTAATACAGTGTATATGTTACTCCAGTCACAGCCAGAGCTGCAGCCATAATTATATTAATACAGTGTATATGTTACTCCAGTCACAGCCAGAGCTGCAGTCATAATTATATTAATACAGTGTATACGTTACTCCAGTCACAGCCAGAGCTGCAGCCATAATTATATTAATACAGTGTATATGTTACTCCAGTCACAGCCAGAGCTGCAGCCATAATTATATTAATGCAGTGTATATGTTACTCTAGTCACAGCCAGAGCTGCAGCCATAATTATATTAATACAGTGTATATGTTACTCCAGTCACAGCCAGAGCTGCAGTCATAATTATATTAATACATTGCATATGATACAACAGTCACAGCCAGAGCTGCAGTCATAATTATATTAATACATTGCATATGATACAACAGTCACAGCCAGAGCTGCAGTCATAATTATATTAATAGTGTATATGTTACTCCAGTCACAGCCAGAGCTGCAGCCATAATTATATTAATACAGTGTATATGTTACTCCAGTCACAGCCAGAGCTGCAGTCATAATTATATTAATACAGTGTATATGTTACTCCAGTCACAGCCAGAGCTGCAGCCATAATTATATTAATAGTGTATATGTTACTCCAGTCACAGCCAGAGCTGCAGTCACAATTATATTAATAGTGTATATGTTACTCCAGTCACAGCCAGAGCTGCAGCCATAATTATATTAATACAGTGTATATGTTACTCCAGTCACAGCCAGAGCTGCAGTCATAATTATATTAATACAGTGTATATGTTACTCCAGTCACAGCCAGAGCTGCAGCCATAATTATATTAATACAGTGTATATGTTACTCCAGTCACAGCCAGAGCTGCAGTCATAATTATATTAATACAGTGTATACGTTACTCCAGTCACAGCCAGAGCTGCAGCCATAATTATATTAATACAGTGTATATGTTACTCCAGTCACAGCCAGAGCTGCAGTCATAATTATATTAATACAGTGTATATGTTACTCCAGTCACAGCCAGAGCTGCAGCCATAATTATATTAATGCAGTGTATATGTTACTCTAGTCACAGCCAGAGCTGCAGCCATAATTATATTAATACAGTGTATATGTTACTCCAGTCACAGCCAGAGCTGCAGTCATAATTATATTAATACATTGCATATGATACAGTCACAGCCAGAGCTGCAGTCATAATTATATTAATACATTGCATATGATACAACAGTCACAGCCAGAGCTGCAGTAATAATTATATTAATACATTGCATATGATACAACAGTCACTACCAGAGCTGCAGTCATTTATACTAATACATCGCGAGTTATACTCCAGTCACAGCCAGAGCTGCAGTCATATTTAAACTAATACATTGCATGCGATACTCCAGTCACTGCCAGAGCTGCAGTCACAATTCTACTGATATATCACAAGTTATACTCCAGTAACAGCCAGAGCTGTAGTTGTAATTATATTGATACATTACATATGATACTCCATTCACAGTCAGAGCTGCAGTCACATTCAAATTGATACATCGCATGTTATACTGAAGTCACTTCCAAAGCTGCAGTCACAATTCTGCTGATACATCGTGAGTTATACTCCAGTCACTGCCAGAGCTGCAGTCATAATTATATTAATACATTGCATATGATACTCCAGTCACAGCCAGAGCTGCAGTCATATTTATACTAATACATCGAATGCGATACTCCAGTCACTGCCAGAGCTGCAGTCATAATTATACTAATACATCGTATGCGATACTCCAGTCACTGCCAGAGCTGTAGTTGTAATTATATCAGTACATTACATATGATACTCCAGTCACAGCCAGAGCTGCAGTCACAATTAAATTGAAACATTGCATGTTAAACTCAAATCACTTTCATAGCTGCAGTCACAATTCTACTGATATATCACAAGTTATACTCCAGTAACAGCCAGAGCTGTAGTTGTAATTATATTGATACATTACATATGATACTCCATTCACAGTCAGAGCTGCAGTAACATTCAAATTGATACATCACATGTTATAGTGAAGTCACTTCCAAAGCTGCAGTCACAATTCTGCTGATACATCACAAGTTATACTCCAGTCACTGCCAGAGCTGCAGTCATAATTATATTAATACATTGCATATGATACTCCAGTCACAAAGTGCAAAACATTTATCACGCAGAAGTGTCACACACCCCATGCTACAGGGGCACCGAGAAAAGTACACCACCTACATAGTACCCACTGCACATAGTACACAGCCTGCACATAGTACACACCCTGCACATATTATACACTGCACATAGTACACCCCCTGCACATAGTACACCCCCTGCACATAGTACACACCCAGCACATAGTACACCCCCTGCACATAGTATACACCCTGCACATATTATACACTGCACATAGTACACCCCCTGCACATAGTACACACCCTGCACATAGTATACACCCTGCACATAGTACACCCCCTGCACATAGTACACCCTGCACATATTATACACTGCACATAGTACACCCCCTGCACATAGTACACACCCTGCACATATTATACACTGCACATAGTACACCCCCTGCACATAGTACACACCCTGCACATAGTATACACCCCCTGCACATAGTATACACCCCCTGCACATAGTATACACACCCTGCACATAATAAACACCCCCTGCACATAGTACACACACTGCACATAGTACACACCCCCTGCACATAGTATACACACCCTGCACATAATAAACACCCCCTGCACATAGTACACATCCTGCACATAGTACACCCCCTGCACATAGTACACCCCCTGCACATAGTACATACCCTGCATATAGTACAAACTGCACACAGTACACACCCCCTGCACATAGTACACCACCTGCACATAGTACACCACCTGCACATAGTACACCCCCTGCACATAGTACACACCCTGCACATAGTACACACCCTGCACATAGTACACCCTGCACATAGTACACCCTGCACATAGTACACCCTGCACATATTATACACTGCACATAGTACACACCTCCTGCACATAGTATACACCCCCAGCACATAGTATACACCCCCAGCACATAGTATACACCACCTGCACATAGTATACACCCCCTGCACATAGAACACATCCCCCTGCACATAGCACACCCCCTGCACATAGTACACCCCCTGCACATAGTACACACTGCACATAGTACACCCTGCACATATTATACACTGCATATAGTACACCCCCTGCACATAGTATACACCCCCTGCACATAGTATACACCACCTGCACATAGTATACACCACCTGCACATAGTATACACCACCTGCACATAGCACACCCCCTGCACATAGTACACCCCCTGCACATAGTACACACTGCACATAGTACACCCTGCACATAGTACACCCTGCACATATTATACACTGCACATAGTACACCCTGCACATATTATACACTGCACATAGTACACCCCCTGCATATAGTACACACCCCCTGCACATAGTATACACCCCCTGCACATAGTATACACCCCCTGCACATAGAACACACCCCCTGCACATAGTACACCCCCTGCACATAGTACACCCCATGCACATAGTACACCCCATGCACATAGTACACCCCCCTGCACATAGTACACCCCCTGCACATAGTACACCCCCTGCACATAGTACACCCCCTGCACATAGTACACCCCCTGCACATAGTACACCCCATGCACATAGTACACCCCATGCACATAGAACACACCCCCTGCACATAGTACACCCCATGCACATAGTACACCCCATGCACATAGTACACCCCCCTGCACATAGTACACCCCCTGCACATAGTACACCCTGCACATAGTACACACCCTGCACATAGTACACACCCTGCACATAGTACACCCTGCACATAGTACACCCCCTGCACATAGTACACACTGCACATAGTACACCCCCTGCACATAGTACACACCCTGCACATAGTACACCCCCTGCACAGCACACAGATAACTGCACATAGTACACACCCCCTGCACATAGTGTACACCCCCTGCACATAGTGTACACCCCCTGCACATAGTACACCCCCTGCACATAGTATACACCCCCTGCACATAGTGTACACCCCCTGCACATAGTACAATGTATATTGCACATTGTACACCCTGCACATAGTACACACCCTGCACATAGTACACACCCTGCACATAGTACACACCCTGCACATAGTACAACCTGCACATAGTACACCCCCTGCACAAAGTACACACCGCCTGCACATAGTATACACCCCCTGCACATAGTGTACACCCCCTGCACATAGTACAATGTATATTGCACATAGTACACCCTGCACATAGTACACCCTGCACATAGTACACACCCTGCACATAGTACACCCCCTGCACATAGTACACCCCCTGCACATAGTATACCCCCTGCACATAGTACACACTGCATATAGTACACACTGCACATAGTACACCCCCTGCACATAGTACACACTGCATATAGTACACACTGCATATAGTACACACTGCACATAGTACACACCCTGCACATAGCACACACCCTGCACATAGTAAACCCTGCACATAGTACACCCTGCACATAGTACACCCTGCACATAGTACACACCCTGCACATAGTACACACCCTGCACAAAGTACACACCCCCTGCACATAGTACACCCCCTGCACATATTATACAATGCACATAGTACATCCCCTGCACATAGTACACATCCTGCACATAGTACACCCCCTGCACATAGAACACATCCCCCTGCTCATAGCACACACCCCCTGCACATAGTACACACCCCCTGCACATAGTACACACCCCCTGCACATAGTACACTCCCCCTGCACAAAGTACACACCCCCTGCACATAGTACACAACCTGCACATAGTACACCCCCTGTACATAGTACACACCCCCTGCACATAGTACACCCCCTGCACATAGTACACCCCCCTGCACATAGTACACCCCCTGCACATAGTACACCCCCTGCACATAGTACACCCCCCTGCACATAGTACACACCCCCTGCACATAGTATACACCCCCTGCACATAGTATACACCCCCTGCACATAGTATACACCCCCTGCACATAGTACACACCCTGCACATAGTATACACACCCTGCACATAATACACACCCCCTGCACATAGTATACACCCCCTGCACATAGCATACACCACCTGCACATAGTGTACACCCCCTGCACATAGTGTACACCCCTTGCACATAGTACACCCTCCACATATTATACACTGCACATAGTACACACTGCACATAGTACACACTGCACATAGTACACACTGCACATAGTACACACCCTGCACATAGTACACCCTGAACATATTATACACTGCACATAGTACACACCCTGCACATAGTACACACCCCCTGCACATAGCATACACCCCCTGCACATAGTATACACCCCCTGCACATAGTATACATCCCCTGCACATAGTACACCCCCCTGCACATAGTACACCCCCTGCACATAGTACACACCCTCTGCACATAGTATAAACCCCCTGCACATAGTACACCCCCCTGCACATAGTACACACACTCTGAACATAGTACACACCCTGCACATAGTAAAAATCCTGCACATAGTACACCCCCTGCACATAGTACACACCCCCTGCACATAGTACACACCCTGCACATAGTACACCCCCCTGCACATAGTACACCACCTGCACATAGTACACCCCCTGCACATAGTACACCCCCTGCACATAGTACACCCCTGCACATAGTACACACACCCTGCACATAGTACACACCCCCTGCACATAGTACAACCCCTGCACATAGCACACACACTGCACATAGTACACACCCCTGCACATAGCACTCCCCCTGCACATAGTACACCCTGCACATAGTACACACACCCTGCACATAGTACACCCCCTGCACATAGTACACACCCCCTGCACATAGTACACACCCCCTGCACATAGTACACACCCCCTGCACATAGTACACACCCCCTGCACATAGTACACACTGCACATAGTACACCCCCTGCACATAGTACACACCCCCTGCACATAGTACACACACCCTGCACAAAGTACACACCCCCTACACATAGTAAACCCCCTGCACATAGTACACACCCCCTGCACATAGTACAACCCCTGCACATAGTACACACCCCCTGCACATAGTGCACCTCCCTGCACATAGTACACCCCCTGCACATAGTACAACCTGCACATAGTACACCACTTGCACATAGTACACACCCCCTGCACATAGTACACCCTGCACATATTATACAATGCACATAGTACACCCCCTGTACATAGTACACCCCCCTGCACATAGTACACCCCCTGCACATAGTACACCCCCTGCACATAGTACACACACCCTGCACACAGTACACCCCCCCTGAACATAGTACACACCCCCTGCACATAGTACACACCCTGCACATAGTACACCCCTTGCACATAGTACACCCTGCACATAGTACACACCCCCTGCACATAGTACACACCCTGCACATAGTACACCCCCCTGCACATAGTACACCCCCTGCACATAGTACACCCCCTGCACATAGTACACCCCCTGCACATAGTACACCCCCTGAACATAGTACACCCCCTGCACATAGTACACCCCCTGCACATAGTACGCACATCCTGCACATAGTACACACCCCCTACACACAGTACACCCCCTGCACACAGTACACCCCCCTGCAAATAGTACACCCCCCTGCACATAGAACACCCCCCTGCACATAGTACACCCCCTGCACATAGTACACTCCCTGCACATAGTACACCCCCTGCACATAGTACACCCCCTGAACATAGTACACCCCCTGCACATAGTACACCCCCTGCACATAGTACGCACATCCTGCACATAGTACACACCCCCTACACACAGTACACCCCCTGCACACAGTACACCCTCCTGCAAATAGTACACCCCCCTGCACATAGTACACCCCCCTGCACATAGTACACATGACACTGCACATAGTACACCCCCTGCACATAGTACATACCCTGCATATAGTACAAACTGCACACAGTACACACCCCCTGCACATAGTACACCCCCCTGCACTTAGTACATACACTGCACATAGTACACCCCCTGCACATAGTATACCCCCCTGCACATAGTAAACATGACACTGCACATAGTACACCCCCTGCACATAGTACATACCCTGCATATAGTATAAACTGCACACAGTACACACCCCCTGCACATAGTACAACCCCTGCACATAGTACACACCCCTGCACATAGTACACACCCCTGCACATAGCACACCCCCTGCACATAGCACACCCCCTGCATATAGTACACCCTGCACATAGTACACCCTGCACATAGTACACACCCCCTGCACAAAGTACACACCCCCTTCACATAGTACACACCCCCTGCACATAGTACACACCCCCTGCACATAGTACACCCCTGCACATAGTACACCCCTGCACATAGTACAATCCCTGCACATAGTACACCTCCCTGCACATAGTACACCTCCCTACACATAGTACACCCCCTGCACATAGTACACACCCCCTGCACATAGTACAAACTGCACATAGTACACAACCCCTGCACATAGTAAACCCCCTGCACATAGTACACCCCTTGCACATAGTACACCCCTTGCACATAGTACACCCCCTGCACATAGTACACCCCCTGCACATAGTACAAACTGCACATAGTACAACCTGCACATAGTACACACCCTGCAAATAGTACAAACCCCCTGCACATAGCACACACCCCCTGCACATAGTACACACCCCCTGCTCATAGTACACCCCCTGCACATACTACACCCCCTGCACATAGTACACCCCCTGCACATAGTACAACACTTGCACATAGTACACACCCCCTGCACATAGTACACACCCCCTGCACATACTACAACCCATGCACATAGTACACCAGTTGCACATAGCACACACCCCCTGCACATAGTACACACCCTGCACATAGCACACACCCTGCACATAGTAAAATCCCTGCACATAGTACACCCCCTGCACATAGTACACCTCCCTGCACATAGTACACCCCCTGCACATAGTACACACCCTCTGCACATACTACACCCCCTGCACATAGTACACCCTGCACATAGTACACACCCTGCACATAGTACACACCCTGCACATAGTATACACCCCCTGCACATAGTATACACACCCTGCACATAATACACGCCCCCTGCACATAGTATACACCCCCTGCACATAGCATACACCACCTGCACATAGTGTACACCCCCTGCACATAGTGTACACCCCTTGCACATAGTACACACCCTGCACATAGTACACCCCCTCCACATAGTACACCCTGCACATAGTACACACCCTGCACATAGTACACCCCCTGCACATAGTACACACCCTGCACATAGTACACCCCCTCCACATAGTACACCCTGCACATATTATACAATGCACATAGTACACCCCCTGCACATAGTACACCCCCTGCACATAGTACACCCCCTGCACATAGTACACCCCCCTGCACATAGTAAACATGACACTGCACATAGTACACCCCCTGCACATAGTACATACCCTGCACATAGTACACCCCCTGCACATAGTAGATACCCTTCATATAGTACAAACTGCACACAGTACACACACCCTGCACATAGTACACCCCCCTGCACATAGTACATACCCTGCACATAGTACACCCCCTGCACATAGTAGATACCCTTCATATAGTACAAACTGCACACAGTACACACACCCTGCACATAGTACAACCCCTGCACATAGCACACACACTGCACATAGTACACACCCCTGCACATAGCACACCCCCTGCACATAGCACACACCCTGCACATAGTACACACACCCTGCACATAGTACACCCCCTGCACATAGTACACACCCCCTGCACATAGTACACACCCCCTGCACATAGTACACACCCCCTGCACATAGTACACACCCCCTGCACATAGTACACACCCCCTGCACATAGTACAAACTGCACATAGTACAACCTGCACATAGTACACCCCCTGCAGATAGTACACACCCCCTGCATATAGTACACACCCCCTGCTCATACTACACCCCCTGCACATACTACACCCCCTGCACATACTACACCCCATGCACATAGTACACCAGTTGCACATAGCACACACCCCCTGCACATAGTACACACCCTGCACATAGCACACACCCTGCACATAGTAAAACCCCTGCACATAGTAAACCCCCTGCACATAGTACACCCCCTGCACATAGTACAACTCCCTGCACATAGTACACCTCCTGCACATAGTACACACCCCCTGCACATAGTACACCCCCTCCACATAGTACACCCTGCACGTATTATACAATGCACATAGTACACCCCCTGTACATAGTACACCCCCCCCTGCACATAGTACACCCCCTGCACATAGTACACACACCCTGCACATAGTACACCCCCCTGCACATAGTACACACACCCTGCACATAGTACACCCCTTGCACATAGTACACCCTGCACATAGTACACACCCCCTGCACATAGTACACACCCTGCACATAGTACACCCCCCTGCACATAGTACACCCCCTGCACATAGTACACCCCCTGCACATAGTACACCCCATGCACATAGTACACCAGTTGCACATAGCACACACCCCCTGCACATAGTACACACCCTGCACATAGCACACACCCTGCACATAGTAAAACCCCTGCACATAGTACACCCCCTGCACATAGTACACCCCCTGCACATAGTACACCTCCCTGCACATAGTACACCTCCTGCACATAGTACACACCCCCTGCACATAGTACACCCCCTCCACATAGTACACCCCCTGCACATAGTACACCCCTTGCACATAGTACACCCCCCTGCACATAGTACACCCCCCTGCACATAGTACACCCCCCTGCACATAGTACACCCCCCTGCACATAGTACACCCCCTGCACATACTACACCCCCTGCACATACTACACCCTTTGCACATACTACACCCCCTGCACATACTACACCCCCTGCACATAGTACACCCCCTGCACATAGTACAACCCCTGCACATACTACACCAGTTGCACATAGCACACACCCCCTGCACATAGTACACACCCTGCACATAGCACACACCCTGCACATAGTAAAACCCCTGCATATAGTACACCCCCTGCACATAGTACACCCCCTGCACATAGTACACCTCCCTGCACATAGTACACCCCCTGCACATAGTACACCTCCCTGCACATAGTACACCCCCTGCAAATAGTGCACACCCCTGCACACAGTACACCCCCCCTGCACATAGTAAACACACCCTGCACATAGTACACACACCCTGCACATAGTACACACACCCTGCACATAGTACACACACCCTGCACATAGTACAACCCTGCATATAGTACACCACCTGCACATAGTACATCCCCCGCACATAGTACACCCCCCTGCACATAGTACACCCCCTGCACATAGTACAACCCCTGCATATAGTACACACACCCTGCACATAGTACACACCCCCTGCACATAGTACACACCCCCTGCACATAGTACACACACCCTGCACATAGTACACACCCCCTGCACATAGTACACACCCTCTGCACATGGTACACCACTTGCACATAGTACACCCCCTGCACATAGTACACCCCCTGCACATAGTACACCCCCTGCACATAGTACACCAGTTGCACAAAGCACACACTGCACACAGTACAACCCCTGCACATAGTACACGCCCTGCACATAGTACACCCCCTGCACATAGTACACCCCCTGCACATAGTACACACCCCCTGCACATAGTACACACCCCCTGCACATAGTACACACCCCCTGCACATAGTACACCCCCTGCACATAGTACACCTCTGCACATAGCATACACTGCACATAGTACACCCCCTGCACATAGTTCACCCCTGCATATAGTACACCCCCTGCACATAGTACACCCCCTGCACATAGTTCACCCCCTGCATATAGGGCACACCCCCTGCATATAGGGCACACCCCCTGCACATAGTGCACACTGTACATAGTACACCCTGCACATAGTACACCCCCTGCATATATTACACACTCCCCTGCACATAGTACACCCCCTGCACATAGTACACCTCTGCACATAGCATACACTGCACATAGTACACCCCCTGCACATAGTTCACCCCTGCACATAGTACACCCCCTGCACATAGTACACCCCCTGCACATAGTTCACCCCCTGCATATAGGGCACACCCCCTGCATATAGGGCACACCCCCTGCATATAGGGCACACCCCCTGCACATAGTGCACACTGTACATAGTACACCCTGCACATAGTACACCCCCTGCATATATTACACACTACCCTGCACATAGTACACACTGCACATAGTACACACCCTGCACATAGTACACTCCCTGCACATAGTACACACACCCTGCACATAGTACACCCCCTGCACATAGTACACACACCCTGCACATAGTAAACCCTGCATAGTACACACCGCACATAGTACACCCCCTGCACATAGTACACACACCCTGCACATAATACACCATGCACATAGTACACCCTGCACATAGTACACACCCTGCATAGTACACACTGCACATAGTACACTCCCTGCACATAGTACACTCCCTGCACATAGTACACACACCCTGCACATAGTAAACACACCCTGCACATAGTAAACACACCCTGCACATAGTACACCCCCTTCACATAGTACACCCCCTGCACATAGTACACACACCCTGCACATAATACACTATGCACATAGTACACCCTGCATAGTACACACTGCACATAGTACACACCCTGCACATAGTACACTCCCTGCACATAGTACACACACCCTGCACATAGTACACACACCCTGCATATATTACACACTCCCCTGCACATAGTACACCCCCTGCACATAGTACACCCCCTGCACATAGTACACCCCCTGCACATAGTACACCCCCTGCACATAGTACACTCCCTGCAGTACACACACCCTGCACATAGTACACCCTGCACATTGTACACCCCCCTGCACATAGTACACCCCCTGCACATAGTACACCCTGCACATAGTACACACTGCACATAGTACACCCCCCTGCACATAGTACACCCCCTGCACATAGTACACCCTGCACATAGTACACCTTGCACATAGTACACCTTGCACATAGTACACCTTGCACATAGTACACCCCCTGCACATAGTACACCCTGCACATAGTACACCTTGCACATAGTACACCCCCTGCACATAGTACACCCTGCACATAGTACACACTGCACATAGTACACCCCCCTGCACATAGTACACCCCCTGCACATAGTACACCCTGCACATAGTACACCTTGCACATAGTACACCTTGCACATAGTACACCCCCTGCACATAGTACACCCTGCACATAGTACACCTTGCACATAGTACACCCCCTGCACATAGTACACCCTGCACATAGTACACACTGCACATAGTACACCCCCCTGCACATAGTACACCCCCTGCACATAGTACACCCTGCACATAGTACACCTTGCACATAGTACACCTTGCACATAGTACACCCCCTGCACATAGTACACCCTGCACATAGTACACCTTGCACATAGTACACCTTGCACATAGTACACCCCCTGCACATAGTACACCATATCATTACACTACTGGGCAGAGAATGAATCTGCAGACCATTACCCCGTTGAACAGAAGACACTGCAGATGATTCCAACCATGGTGATAAACTACGGCCTTCGGGTCCCTGGTGTTCAGCCGCTGCCGCCCCCTGCTGGACAGGAGGGAGGAGACCCCAGGGCTGTGCTCCAAATATCCATCAATAATACATCCAAGTCAGAGGACAGAGCCAGGGATGTGTCTGCCCATTCATCCTGAGCCACCTGGTTCATGACTGCAATGGCAGATGGTAGTAAGGACTGATCACACATAATGAGCAGCCAATCAGCTGTAAGAAAAGTTGTGTGCCCGCCGTCTGCCGTATTTGTCTTGTATCTTTTAATAATCCCGATGACATAATCCTGTGTGCGGAGCCCCTAATCCCCCATCATCCTGCTGTCATATTCCACAGGCTGCAGCATGTGATGGGTCACAGCTCATCACTCACCCATATATATATAGCACAGAAAGGTGGGTGAGCAAAAGTGTGCTGGTTCTTGTGAGGGTCTCTGGTAATATATAGCACAGGAAGGTGCCTGAGCACTAGTGTGCTGGTTCTTGTGAGGGTCTCTGGTAATATATAGCACAGGAAGGTGCCTGAGCACTAGTCTGGTAGTTCCTGTGAGGGTTTCTGGTAATATATAGCACAGGAAGGTGTCTGAGCACTAGTCTGCTAGTTCTTGTGAGGGTCTCTGGTAATATTTAGCACAGGAAGGTGCCTGAGCACTAGTGTGCTAGTTCTTGTGAGGGTCTCTGGTAATATATAGCACAGGAAGGTGCCTGAGCACTAGTGTGCTAGTTCTTGTGAGGGTCTCTGGTAATATATAGCACAGGAAGGTGCCTGAGCACTAGTGTGCTAGTTCTTGCGAGAGTCTCTGGTAATATATAGCACAGGAAGGTGCCTGAGCACTAGTGTGCTAGTTCTTGCGAGGGTCTCTGGTAATATATAGCACAGGAAGGTGTCTGAGCACTAGTGTGCTAGTTCTTGTGAGGGTCTCTGGTAATATATAGCACAGGTTGGTGCCTGAGCACTAGTGTGCTAGTTCCTGTGAGGGTTTCTGGTAACATATAGCAAAGTAAGGTGCCTGAGCACTAGTGTGCTAGTTCTTGCGAGGGTCTCTGGTAATATATAGCACAGGAAGGTGCCTGAGCACTAGTGTGCTAGTTCTTGTGAGGGTCTCTGGTAATATATAGCACCGGAAGGTGCCTGAGCACTAGTGTGCTAGTTCTTGCGAGAGTCTCTGGTAATATATAGCACAGGAAGGTGTCTGAGCACTAGTGTGCTAGTTCTTGTGAGAGTTTTTGGTGGTGCCTGAGCACTAGTGTGCTAGTTCTTGTGAGGGTCTCTGGTAATATATAGCACAGGAAGGTGCCTGAGCACTAGTGTGCTAGTTCTTGTGAGGGTCTCTGGTAATATATAGCACAGGAAGCTGCCTGAGCACTAGTGTGCTAGTTCTTGCGAGAGTCTCTGGTAATATATAGCACAGGAAGGTGTCTGAGCACTAGTGTGCTAGTTCTTGTGAGAGTTTTTGGTGGTGCCTGAGCACTAGTGTGCTAGTTCCTGTGAGGGTCTCTGGTAATATATAGCACAGGTTGGTGCCTGAGCACTAGTCTGGTAGTTCCTGTGAGGGTTTCTGGTAATATATAGCAAAGTAAGGTGCCTGAGCACTAGTGTGCTACTTCTTGTGAGGGTCTCTGGTAATATATAGCACAGGAAGGTGCCTGAGCACTAGTGTGCTAGTTCTTGCGAGGGTCTCTGGTAATATATAGCACATGAAGGTGCCTGAGCACTAGTGTGCTAGTTCTTGTGAGGGTATCTGGTAATATAGAGAACAGGAAGGTGCACGAGCACTAGTGTGCTAGTTCCTGCGAGAGTCTCTGGTAATATATAGCACAGGAAGGTGTCTGAGCACTAGTGTGCTAGTTCTTGTGAGAGTTTTTAGTGGTGCCTGAGCACTAGTGTGCTAGTTCCTGTGAGGGTCTCTGGTAATATATAGCACAGGTTGGTGCCTGAGCACTAGTGTGCTAGTTCTTGTGAGGGTCTCTGGTAATATATAGCACAGGAAGGTGCCTGAGCACTAGTGTGCTAGTTCTTGCGAGGGTCTCTTGTAATATATAGCACAGGAAGGTGCTTGAGCACTAGTGTGCTAGTTCTTGCGAGGGTCTCTGGTAATATATAGCACAGGAAGGTGCCTGAGCACTAGTGTGCTAGTTCTTGCAAGGGTCTCTGGTAATTTATAGCACAGGAAGGTGCCTGAGCACTAGTGTGCTAGTTCTTGTGAGGGTCTCTGGTAATATATAGCACAGGAAGGTGCCTGAGCACTAGTGTGCTAGTTCTTGCGAGGGTCTCTGGTAATATATAGCACAGGAAGGTGCCTGAGCACTAGAGTGCTAGTTCTTGTGAGGGTCTCTGGTAATATATAGCACAGGAAGGTGCCTGAGCACTAGTGTGCTAGTTCTTGTGAGGGTCTCTGGTAATATATAGCACAGGAAGGTGCCTGAGCACTAGTGTGCTAGTTCTTGCGAGAGTCTCTGGTAATATATAGCACAGGAAGGTGTCTGAGCACTAGTGTGCTAGTTCTTGTGAGAGTTTTTGGTGGTGCCTGAGCACTAGTGTGCTAGTTCCTGTGAGGGTCTCTGGTAATATATAGCACAGGTTGGTGCCTGAGCACTAGTGTGCTAGTTCCTGTGAGGGTTTCTGGTAATATATAGCACAGGAAGGTGCCTGAGCACTAGTGTGCTAGTTCTTGCGAGGGTCTCTGGTAATATATAGCACAGGAAGGTGCCTGAGCACTAGTGTGCTAGTTCTTGCGAGGGTCTCTGGTAATATATAGCACAGGAAGGTGCCTGAGCACTAGTGTGCTAGTTCCTGTGAGGGTCTCTGGTAATATATAGCACAGGTTGGTGCCTGAGCACTAGTGTGCTAGTTCCTGTGAGGGTTCCTGGTAATATATAGCAAAGTAAGGTGCCTGAGCACTAGTGTGCTGGTTCTTGTGAGGGTCTCTGGTATTATATAGCACAGGAAGGTGCCTGAGCACTAGTGTGCTAGTTCCTGTGAGGGTCTCTGGTAATATATAGCACAGGTTGGTGCCTGAGCACTAGTGTGCTAGTTCCTGTGAGGGTTCCTGGTAATATATAGCAAAGTAAGGTGCCTGAGCACTAGTGTGCTAGTTCTTGTGAGGGTCTCTGGTAATATATAGCACAGGAAGGTGCCTGAGCACTAGTGTGCTAGTTCTTGCGAGGGTCTCTTGTAATATATAGCACAGGAAGGTGCTTGAGCACTAGTGTGCTAGTTCTTGCGAGGGTCTCTGGTAATATATAGCACAGGAAGGTGCCTGAGCACTAGTGTGCTAGTTCTTGCAAGGGTCTCTGGTAATATATAGCACAGGAAGGTGCCTGAGCACTAGTGTGCTAGTTCTTGTGAGGGTCTCTGGTAATATATAGCACAGGAAGGTGCCTGAGCACTAGTGTAGTAGTTCTTGCGAGGGTCTCTGGTAATATATAGAACAGGAAGGTGCCTGAGCACTAGTGTGCTAGTTCCTGCGAGAGTCTCTGGTAATATATAGCACAGGAAGGTGTCTGAGCACTAGTGTGCTAGTTCTTGTGAGAGTTTTTAGTGGTGCCTGAGCACTAGTGTGCTAGTTCCTGTGAGGGTCTCTGGTAATATATAGCACAGGTTGGTGCCTGAGCACTAGTGTGCTAGTTCTTGTGAGGGTCTCTGGTAATATATAGCACAGGAAGGTGCCTGAGCACTAGTGTGCTAGTTCTTGCGAGGGTCTCTGGTAATATATAGCACAGGAAGGTGCTTGAGCACTAGTGTGCTAGTTCTTGCGAGGGTCTCTGGTAATATATAGCACAGGAAGGTGCCTGAGCACTAGTGTGCTAGTTCTTGCAAGGGTCTCTGGTAATTTATAGCACAGGAAGGTGCCTGAGCACTAGTGTGCTAGTTCTTGTGAGGGTCTCTGGTAATATATAGCACAGGAAGGTGCCTGAGCACTAGTGTGCTAGTTCTTGCGAGGGTCTCTGGTAATATATAGCACAGGAAGGTGCCTGAGCACTAGAGTGCTAGTTCTTGTGAGGGTCTCTGGTAATATATAGCACAGGAAGGTGCCTGAGCACTAGTGTGCTAGTTCTTGTGAGGGTCTCTGGTAATATATAGCACAGGAAGGTGCCTGAGCACTAGTGTGCTAGTTCTTGCGAGAGTCTCTGGTAATATATAGCACAGGAAGGTGTCTGAGCACTAGTGTGCTAGTTCTTGTGAGAGTTTTTGGTGGTGCCTGAGCACTAGTGTGCTAGTTCCTGTGAGGGTCTCTGGTAATATATAGCACAGGTTGGTGCCTGAGCACTAGTGTGCTAGTTCCTGTGAGGGTTTCTGGTAATATATAGCACAGGAAGGTGCCTGAGCACTAGTGTGCTAGTTCTTGCGAGGGTCTCTGGTAATATATAGCACAGGAAGGTGCCTGAGCACTAGTGTGCTAGTTCTTGCGAGGGTCTCTGGTAATATATAGCACAGGAAGGTGCCTGAGCACTAGTGTGCTAGTTCCTGTGAGGGTCTCTGGTAATATATAGCACAGGTTGGTGCCTGAGCACTAGTGTGCTAGTTCCTGTGAGGGTTCCTGGTAATATATAGCAAAGTAAGGTGCCTGAGCACTAGTGTGCTGGTTCTTGTGAGGGTCTCTGGTATTATATAGCACAGGAAGGTGCCTGAGCACTAGTGTGCTAGTTCCTGTGAGGGTCTCTGGTAATATATAGCACAGGTTGGTGCCTGAGCACTAGTGTGCTAGTTCCTGTGAGGGTTCCTGGTAATATATAGCAAAGTAAGGTGCCTGAGCACTAGTGTGCTAGTTCTTGTGAGGGTCTCTGGTAATATATAGCACAGGAAGGTGCCTGAGCACTAGTGTGCTAGTTCTTGCGAGGGTCTCTTGTAATATATAGCACAGGAAGGTGCTTGAGCACTAGTGTGCTAGTTCTTGCGAGGGTCTCTGGTAATATATAGCACAGGAAGGTGCCTGAGCACTAGTGTGCTAGTTCTTGCAAGGGTCTCTGGTAATATATAGCACAGGAAGGTGCCTGAGCACTAGTGTGCTAGTTCTTGTGAGGGTCTCTGGTAATATATAGCACAGGAAGGTGCCTGAGCACTAGTGTAGTAGTTCTTGCGAGGGTCTCTGGTAATATATAGAACAGGAAGGTGCCTGAGCACTAGTGTGCTAGTTCCTGCGAGAGTCTCTGGTAATATATAACACAGGAAGGTGTCTGAGCACTAGTGTGCTAGTTCTTGTGAGAGTTTTTAGTGGTGCCTGAGCACTAGTGTGCTAGTTCCTGTGAGGGTCTCTGGTAATATATAGCACAGGTTGGTGCCTGAGCACTAGTGTGCTAGTTCTTGTGAGAGTTTTTGGTGGTGCCTGAGCACTAGTGTGCTAGTTTCTGTGAGGGTCTCTGGTAATATATAGCACAGGAAGGTGCCTGAGCACTAGTGTGCTAGTTCTTGTGAGGGTCTCTGGTAGTATTTAGCACAGGAAGGTGTCTGAGCACTAGTGTGCTAGTTCTTGTGAGGGTCTCTGGTAATATTTAGCACAGGAAGGTGTCTGAGCACTAGTCTGCTAGTTCTTGTGAGGGTCTCTGGTAATATTTAGCACAGGAAGGTGTCTGAGCACTAGTCTGCTAGTTCTTGTGAGGGTCTCTGGTAATATATAGCACAGGAAGGTGCCTGAGCACTAGTGTGCTAGTTCTTGTGAGGGTCTCTGGTAATATATAGCACAGGAAGGTGCCTGAGCACTAGTGTGCTAGTTCTTGTGAGGGTCTCTGGTAATATATAGCACAGGAAGGTGTCTGAGCACTAGTGTGCTAGTTCTTGTGAGAGTTTTTGGTGGTGCCTGAGCACTAGTGTGCTAGTTCCTGTGAGGGTCTCTGGTAATATATAGCACAGGTTGGTGCCTGAGCACTAGTGTGCTAGTTCCTGTGAGGGTTTCTGGTAATATATAGCACAGGAAGGTGCCTGAGCACTAGTGTGCTAGTTCTTGCGAGGGTCTCTGGTAATATATAGCACAGGAAGGTGCCTGAGCACTAGTGTGCTAATTCTTGCGAGGGTCTCTGGTAATATATAGCACAGGAAGGTGCCTGAGCACTAGTGTGCTAGTTCCTGTGAGGGTCTCTGGTAATATATAGCACAGGTTGGTGCCTGAGCACTAGTGTGCTAGTTCCTGTGAGGGTTCCTGGTAATATATAGCAAAGTAAGGTGCCTGAGCACTAGTGTGCTGGTTCTTGTGAGGGTCTCTGGTATTATATAGCACAGGAAGGTGCCTGAGCACTAGTGTGCTAGTTCCTGTGAGGGTCTCTGGTAATATATAGCACAGGTTGGTGCCTGAGCACTAGTGTGCTAGTTCCTGTGAGGGTTCCTGGTAATATATAGCAAAGTAAGGTGCCTGAGCACTAGTGTGCTAGTTCTTGTGAGGGTCTCTGGTAATATATAGCACAGGAAGGTGCCTGAGCACTAGTGTGCTAGTTCTTGCGAGGGTCTCTTGTAATATATAGCACAGGAAGGTGCTTGAGCACTAGTGTGCTAGTTCTTGCGAGGGTCTCTGGTAATATATAGCACAGGAAGGTGCCTGAGCACTAGTGTGCTAGTTCTTGCAAGGGTCTCTGGTAATATATAGCACAGGAAGGTGCCTGAGCACTAGTGTGCTAGTTCTTGTGAGGGTCTCTGGTAATATATAGCACAGGAAGGTGCCTGAGCACTAGTGTAGTAGTTCTTGCGAGGGTCTCTGGTAATATATAGAACAGGAAGGTGCCTGAGCACTAGTGTGCTAGTTCCTGCGAGAGTCTCTGGTAATATATAACACAGGAAGGTGTCTGAGCACTAGTGTGCTAGTTCTTGTGAGAGTTTTTAGTGGTGCCTGAGCACTAGTGTGCTAGTTCCTGTGAGGGTCTCTGGTAATATATAGCACAGGTTGGTGCCTGAGCACTAGTGTGCTAGTTCTTGTGAGGGTCTCTGGTAATATATAGCACAGGAAGGTGCCTGAGCACTAGTGTGCTAGTTCTTGCGAGGGTCTCTTGTAATATATAGCACAGGAAGGTGCTTGAGCACTAGTGTGCTAGTTCTTGCGAGGGTCTCTGGTAATATATAGCACAGGAAGGTGCCTGAGCACTAGTGTGCTAGTTCTTGCAAGGGTCTCTGGTAATTTATAGCACAGGAAGGTGCCTGAGCACTAGTGTGCTAGTTCTTGTGAGGGTCTCTGGTAATATATAGCACAGGAAGGTGCCTGAGCACTAGTGTGCTAGTTCTTGCGAGGGTCTCTGGTAATATATAGCACAGGAAGGTGCCTGAGCACTAGAGTGCTAGTTCTTGTGAGGGTCTCTGGTAATATATAGCACAGGAAGGTGCCTGAGCACTAGTGTGCTAGTTCTTGTGAGGGTCTCTGGTAATATATAGCACAGGAAGGTGCCTGAGCACTAGTGTGCTAGTTCTTGCGAGAGTCTCTGGTAATATATAGCACAGGAAGGTGTCTGAGCACTAGTGTGCTAGTTCTTGTGAGAGTTTTTGGTGGTGCCTGAGCACTAGTGTGCTAGTTCCTGTGAGGGTCTCTGGTAATATATAGCACAGGTTGGTGCCTGAGCACTAGTGTGCTAGTTCCTGTGAGGGTTTCTGGTAATATATAGCACAGGAAGGTGCCTGAGCACTAGTGTGCTAGTTCTTGCGAGGGTCTCTGGTAATATATAGCACAGGAAGGTGCCTGAGCACTAGTGTGCTAGTTCTTGCGAGGGTCTCTGGTAATATATAGCACAGGAAGGTGCCTGAGCACTAGTGTGCTAGTTCCTGTGAGGGTCTCTGGTAATATATAGCACAGGTTGGTGCCTGAGCACTAGTGTGCTAGTTCCTGTGAGGGTTCCTGGTAATATATAGCAAAGTAAGGTGCCTGAGCACTAGTGTGCTGGTTCTTGTGAGGGTCTCTGGTATCATATAGCACAGGAAGGTGCCTGAGCACTAGTGTGCTAGTTCCTGTGAGGGTCTCTGGTAATATATAGCACAGGTTGGTGCCTGAGCACTAGTGTGCTAGTTCCTGTGAGGGTTCCTGGTAATATATAGCAAAGTAAGGTGCCTGAGCACTAGTGTGCTAGTTCTTGTGAGGGTCTCTGGTAATATATAGCACAGGAAGGTGCCTGAGCACTAGTGTGCTAGTTCTTGCGAGGGTCTCTTGTAATATATAGCACAGGAAGGTGCTTGAGCACTAGTGTGCTAGTTCTTGCGAGGGTCTCTGGTAATATATAGCACAGGAAGGTGCCTGAGCACTAGTGTAGTAGTTCTTGCGAGGGTCTCTGGTAATATATAGCACAGGAAGGTGCCTGAGCACTAGTGTGCTAGTTCTTGTGAGGGTCTCTGGTAATATATAGCACAGGAAGGTGCCTGAGCACTAGTGTGCTAGTTCTTGTGAGGGTCTCTGGTAATATATAGCACAGGAAGGTGCCTGAGCACTAGTGTGCTAGTTCTTGCGAGAGTCTCTGGTAATA